>NW_026057586.1:50275163-50330359 GCF_023721935.1 Panthera uncia | reverse complement strand
CAGTGACATAGATGAGAGGGATTTACTTTGGCTTCATGTTTCATTTGACTTTGTCGTTCATTTGCTCTGGAGATGAAGAGTGTTGGATGTGAGAAAACCACCATCTGGTGACCAGTCGAATTGGACTCCAAGGCCGGTTCTGTGAGAGGTGCCTCAAAAAAAAAAAAAAAAAAAAAAAAAAATGTGTGTATATATATGTATGTGTATATATATATATATAAAGATATTATATACTGATCAGATATATATATATATAAAAATATAAAAAGAAACACATACAAATATATATGTATGTATGTATTTGTAGCTGATCACTGTGAAAGTTGGAAATTCAGATGCCTTTTGGATATGACAATATATATATCCAAAAGGTATCTGAATTTCCAACTTTCACATTTTCTGTGTGGTTATTTTGTACTTAAATAGTATTTGTATGTGTTTCATGTTAGAGTTTTTGAGAGAAAAAGGATCTTGGACATGACCTAGTCTAAAATCCTTCATCTTACAGTGAGAATCCTTAGACCCAGAGAAGTCAGAGGCCTGCCCTAAATCAGAGAGGCACCTCTCACAGAACCGGCCTTGGAGTCCAATTCGACTGGTCACCAGATGGTGGTTTTCTCACATCCAACACTCTTCATCTCCAGAGCAAATGAACGACAAAGTCAAATGAAACATGAAGCCAAAGTAAATCCCTCTCATCTATGTCACTGCAATAGACACATATCAAAAGCAAAAGTAAACTCTTAATTTTATTTTACACATGTCAATCTGAAATGTATAGGTGTTAAACATCTGAAGCCTGGTAGGAAAGCAATCACCAATGTTTTGAGAGCTGGAACAGAATTAATGGTCATCCACCTCATAGCTCTCAGGTCATGATGAGGTAATTACTGCTTACCTCAAGATACACCCTGGTCTCCAAACTGAGACTCAAGAGCCACGTTTCTGTTTTCTTGGCCCCTTGCCTCTTCACTGAACTTAAAAAGAGGCCCCAGTACCATCCCGAGAACCAAAGTGTTTTGTAGTGGGCTAGAGGAACAATTTCAGACTCATCCTTTGAACGGTGAAACATCGAATGGAATAGAATAGAGATTTTGGGGATGAGCAGGGGAAGCAGCTCTCAATCAGAGCCCTTTTCCAAAATGCTGTTTGTCTAAAAACTAAAGAAAAAGAACACGAACTGACAAAAACCTAAGCTTTTAAAGACCTGAAAACTACCTCTTCATCCAAAAAACCTTTTCATGCAGACAGAATGAGACAGAGCACCTCATGTCCATTACAGCACCCTTAGTTTCTTTATGGGATCTTTACATTTTAGTGGACTTGCTTAACAGCACAATGACTCATCAGTCAAAATAAAGTCTATTCTTTGTCAAGTATGGGAGAAAATATGAAGTGACTCAGAGGACCAACCTGTAGAAGCCAATATTCTCAGAAAACAAGCTTATTCTCCTGAATAAGCAGAGCATGTGTCATCCACAGAGGGCTATGTTAAGGGATGTTCCATACATTCTGCTTTCCCTGCTCTGCATTTTTGGGGGCACTGTCTTCCATTGCTAATCCCCTTTCCATTTATTCGGTCTTTCACATGATCGTTAATTGCAGGAAGCTGTTGCTACAAAGATGAAGAAGACGTGGTCTTTCTCTTAAGAAGCTCATAGTCTACTGTGATGATCTTCCAAGCTTAGTGAGCACAAAACTCAGCTGGGGAGTGCTAGAAAATGGAAGCACCCCAAACCTCTTCCTGAAAGATTCTGATTCAGGAGCCTGAAGAGAAGCCCAGCCATCTGAACTTTATAAAAACACCCCTGAGTGATTCTGATATAGGTGATTCCCAGATGCCATTGTTCAACCTACTGGTCTGGAGGGAGAGAGCATTTTTCATGTTCTTTTGAATCTCAACTAACCTTCAGCGCCCAGCTTTCCATGTTACCTTAGTCAGAAATCATCACCTTATTTCCTTCTGTGGCCTTTTATCTGTATGTCTGATGACACTGGCCATCTCCCACTTTCTGTCTTTACTATGGATCCTTTCTGGAATGTCTTATCTCACCTACCAGACTCCTGGATGAGGGACCATCTGACCCAAATTTGTATTCTCTGCAGTGTGAAGCACAGTGCCAATTATTAGTAATCATGTAAGTCTTGCTTGCTGGATGAAGGGCCCATTTGTAAAAAGTTGTGTCTTTAAAGCGGATGTTGGGGCGCCTGGGTGGCTCAGTCGGTTAAGCGTCCAACTTCGGCTCAGGTCATGATCTCGCAGTCCGTGAGTTCGAGCCCCGCGTCAGGCTCTGTGCTGACCACTCAGAGCCTGGAGCCTGTTTCCGATTCTGTGTCTCCCTCTCTCTCTGCCCCTCCCCTGTTCATGCTCTGTCTCTCTCTGTCTCAAAAATAAGTAAACGTTAAAAAAATTTTTTTTTTAAAATAAAAAAATAAAGCGGATGTAAATAAATATACTGATACAATGGAGAAAGGAGGATGTTTTCAGATGTGCAATGCTAGCTAGGCTCAGTGCTTCATAGGTGGAGTAAGTACAGGATGTTTGGGGAGACACTGAATAGCTTGGCTAAAACAGAACAAAAGGAGATGTATAAGGAGAGGAGAAAAATGAGTGGGCAAATGGAAGGTGGTAGTAGCTCTGACAGTTGCTGGAAGGTACTGGCTGCCCACCAGAGAGGAAGTATACAGATGGTCAGAGATCAAGGTATTGGAATGATCCTGCCACAAACTGACTGCCACTCTCTCCCCTCCAGTGCTCTGTCCTGCCTTGGTCTTCCTACCCTATCAGCTTCTCCTTCCCTCAAGGAGCCGATTGGGCTCAGCCTGGGTTCCCCATTTTCATATCATGGCCTGGAAACTCTGTAAAGGTAGTAAGCTGGGGAAACTGTAGAGCTTCCCATCTCTCATCTGCCCTTCCTTGCCTCTCCAGCTGCTGCGTGTTGGAGGCTAGAGTGGAGAAGCAACAGTGGGTGTGGGGAGGCCACCTGCAAGGTCCTTGCAAAATTCCAGTTGGGCTCGAATGGTCTTTACATGGGAGATGGAAAGAGGTGGAGAGGTGTGAGATATGCGCTTTCATTAGTAAAAAGGAGATACCTAGCACAAGGTTGTGGGGAGGATTAACTGAGATAATGACTTCCCCAAGTTTATAAGTGTAGTGCGAATGCAGAACACAGGTGCTGCTGCTGGTGGTGAGGAGGCCTCTGTGTGACCTAGAGGCCCTGTAACCCATTTCCACTGAGGAGTTCAAAGCATCTTCCCCAGTATGATTCAGTCCTTGGCAACTACCCTCTTCTTCTTTACCTTTCCCTTTTCTTCCTGAGCCCCAGCTGGGTCCTCAACTTCTCTCACAGATCTTGATCAGAGAAATCTTGGTCAGCTGATGATCTGCATGCGTCCACACCTTCAGCCCTTGAACCCTCCAGAGTGGGACTCAGAGGGGGTGGCAGGCAGAGGACCTGTGGGAGGTACCTGGGGGGCTCCTGTGCTGAAAGAGGCAATCTTCCAGGGACCCTCCTTAAAACTGTCCTCTAAAAAATTGCCAGGGCACCTGGGTGACTCAGTCAGTTAAGCCTCTGACTCTTGATTTTGGCTCAGGTCATGATCTCACAGTTCATGAGTCTGAGCCCCATGTCAGGATCTGTGCTGACACCCCAGAGCCTGCTTGTGATTTTCTCTCTCTCTGCCCCTCCTCTGCTTGCATGTATGTGCTCTCTCTCAAAAATAAATAAACACTAAAAAAGAAGAAGAAGAATTGCCAAGCCTGCTTCTTCATCAGCAGGTCTGTGAGTCTGGCTCATTATAACTAACATCATAGGTTTGGGGTTTTATGGGATTTTCTTCAATCTCTCTTTTTTTTTTTTTTTTTTGGTTAGAATTTTTTTGTGGTAAAGTACACATGAAATTTACCATGCTAACCACTTTTAAGTGTGCAGTTCAGTGGCATTAGGTACATTATCACCCAACCATTACCACCATCCATCTCCCGAACTCTTCACCCTGCAAACCTGAAACTCTGTAACAATTAAACACTGTGTCCCCATTTTTTCCTCCCCTCAGCCCCTGGCAGCCACCATTCTACTTCCTGTCTTTTATGAATTTGACTATTCTGGGTGACTCATATAAGTGGAATCATACAGTATTTGTCCTTTTGTGACTGGCTTTTTTTCACTTAGCATAATGCCGTCATGTTCATCCGTGCTGTAGCAGGTGTCAGAATTTCCTTCCTTTTTAGGGCTGAGTAATATTCCATTGTTAATATATACCACATTTTATTTATCCATTCATCTATTGATGGCACTTTGATTGCTTCTACCTTTTGGCGATTGTGAATAAGGCTGCTGTGAACATGGGTGTACAAATATCTATTCGAGTCCCTGTTTCCAATTCTTTGGGGGCATATATCCAGAAGTAGTACTGTTAGATAATATGATAATTCTGTTTCATTGTTTTGAACAAGCACCATGTTGTTTTCCACAGTGGTTGCATCATTTTACATTCTTACCAGCAATGCATAAGGTTCTAATTTCTTCACATCCTTGCCAACACTTCTTGTTTGCTGCTTTTTTAAAAGCATTTTTATTTTTTATAATAGTCATCCTAATGGATATGAAATGCTTTCTCATTGTGGTGTTGATTTGCATTTCCCTAATGATTAAAGATGTTAAACATCTTTCCATATGTTTATTAGCCATTTGTAAATGTTTGGAGAATGTCAGTTTGAGTCCTTTGCCCACTTTTGAACTGGGTTGTTTTTTGTTGCTGTTGAGTTGTAGGCATTGTTTATATATTCTGGATATTAGTCCCTTACAAAATATATGATTTACAAATATTTTCTCTCATTCCAAGGGTGGCCTTTTCACACTGTGTCCTTTGATGCACAAGTTTTGAATTTTAATGAAATCCGATTTATCTATGTTTTCTTTTACTGTTTTTGGTGTCATAGCTATAATTTATGTTTTTAAAATAATTTTTTAACTGAAATATTGGAGCCAAAATCCTCTCCATTTTTCAGCTGGGGAAATTATTACACAAAGAAACTGATGGATTTCCTCTATTCCAACATTGGCTAGTAAGTTCTGGGCTGAGAATCCATAATCTGGGTTTCCTTTGGCCACCCTCACTTGCCCAGCAAGACAAGGCAGGTAACATTGGTGAGACCTGGAGCAAGTCCCCAGGGACCCTAACGTTTAATCAACTCCTGAAGTGAAATAAAAAGTGTTGTTGTTTTCTACCTTTTTCTTTGCTAGTCATGTACAAGTTTCCCCACTGGTGTTGACAAAAGAAGGACTCTGGAATGGAGAGTCTAAAATATTTTAGAATGTATTCATTTCTGGGCACTACCTTTTTCTAGAGCAGAATTCCCTGTTTAGAATGAATCAGTGGGTTGTTTACACCGCGTTACCAAATCCTCAGGAGAGGAAATCTGAAAAGCTGTAACCACCGCCCAGGCAGAATTGTATTCCTTTTGCTGTGTTACTGAGTGCATGGTGATTTTTCATTCCATCCTTGTTGAAGAAGTCTCTCTGCACCTCCCTCCCCACAGATCCACTCACCACTGAAACTTTTAAAGCAATAAAGCAACGAATGGGTCTGCTTAGGAGGTTCTAAAAGGGGGCGGGGGGTGGAACCCCCATTGGGACAACATGATGGGCCACAATGGAGGGAACTTACTAATAAGCCACTCAGTAGCCCAGCATCCCTCAACCTTATTAATTCAGGACAGGTGGGTAGAAGGGTGACTTTTCTAAACCAAGGGGAGCGTAGAGGATTTTTTGGTCTGTGTCTTTGTGTTCTTGAAGGTCCAAAGTTGTAATCCTGCTCGGAGTTCTGTAGGGAGAGCATCTAATTGTGACTTCGGATTTAGCGACAGCTCTCCCGGGGTGACAGCGCGGTCGCCTGTGCCCGTTCTTCCTTCGGGTGTCCACAAGCGCACCTGGAAACTTGGAACCCCGAAGACGTTCTCATCTCGGTTTGATCTAATCCTGGATGCCCCAGAGACTTTTGGGGAAGGGACATGCTTACTCCGCCACCCCGGTGACACTACTGCTCCCCAACTCTCTCACCCCACTCTCTAGGTACTTTGGGGGTCTAGAAACAAGCCCAGTAGCGGCACTTTTCGCGCACACCAAGGGTGAGCATTTTACCGACTGGAAGACGCCTTCTTCCGACATCGTTCTGCCGCTGGTGTGACGAGAAAAGGGAGACCCGGGGCGAGACACCGCGCGGGGGAGAGGCCGGGCGAGAAAGCGACTGGGCAGGGGCGAGCACGGGCCGAAGGGCGGGGCGGGCGCGGGAGGGCGCGAGGGGGCGTGGGCGCGGCGGCCCGCGCGCCCCGGCGGGCCAGGGGGAGGGGCGCTGGCGGGAGCGGCGCCTCCCGCCCGGGGTGAGCGGCGCGCGCGGCAGCCCCGCGGCACAGAGCGCCGAGCGGGGAACGCGGGCGGGTGGCGGCGAGGAAGGGTTGGAGCGCAGACGGCCGACGCGCGGCGCGGCTGCCATGGACGCGCAGTGACCCGCTGTTTAGTGCGAACTTCCTCGGCTGCGCGGAGCTCCCTGGCTGGCGGTGCGTCTCCTCGGTCACCATGAAAGGTAGGGCGGCGGCGGGCTGCGCTGGGCTCCCGGCCCGCAGGGCGGGCTTCGGGACGCGCGGGAGGGGGCGGAGGTGCAAGCTGCGCGAACTTTCTCCGGGCGGAGGGCCGGAGGAGATGCGGCGCGGGGATCGTGCGTGCACGCGTGGGGCGCTCCTCCACCCCGCAGTTCCGCACGGCAGGAGACACAGAGGTTCGGGTTTGGGGGCGTACAAGTATTCCTCTCCCCATCGTGTCTCTCTGCGAAGTAGTTTGAAGCCCTAAGTCGTTGTTTACAGATTCCAGTCCCCAACTTTTTAATTGAAAAAACATGCCGAGGAGAGTGGAGGCATCCTCATTCCTCCCAGTCCGTTTTCCGCTCTGAGGCGCTCCACACTGTGTTTGGGGGTCCTCTCCGCTCGGCTGGTGCAGTTTCCCCATCCGAGAAGTCGACGTGCTGCCAGCCGGGTGTTTCCTTCGGGACTCGGGGATGTTCTCGGTGCGCCCTCCCCACATCTGGCAATGATTAGGTGCCCGCGGAGTTCAGCTGGCTCGGAAAATGCGTTTGGCATCTTTCTCCATCAGACCCACCGATTGGAAAATAACTGCTCTCGGTTCCGCGTCCCTTCCATGTGCCCGCCTGTGCAGTTGGTGTGTCCACGTGTGCTCAGAGGTGACACAAATCATTCCGTTGATCGTCTCCTGGGCGGTGTCCTCTGCAGGCCGGTTTAGGGGAGTGTCAGATGTTACCGTACCTTTAAGCGGAATCACAAGGATGAGAGGGCTTTGCAGGGCAACTTTCTATTTATTAGAAACTGAGATCCGTCAACAGAATTCTGATTTATATGTGGGATAAATAATTGCAACGGGCATCAAAAGGGAATCATTTCGGGATGGCCTGGCGTGGTGTTTACACAAGACTGGAGTTTCTAGTTTTGTGCTAGGATAACACGGGCCGGGCTTGAGTGAGGGGGCTGGGTGCGAAATGCCATGTGACCGCCGTGACCGAATTTCCAGCCACCAGAGACCACGCGATGCGATCGCTTTGACTTGCCAGGGCTGTGGTCCGAGGGAGGTGTCTGGGAAGCCCCACACGCTTGGAAAGTAACTTTTGCCTCTAGCGTTCTCTGGAAGGAAGTTCTCGCTAAAGTATCCGGAGCGATACCGTTCTACCAATTATCTGTCCTTCCAAGGTGTTAGTTTCCTAGTCAGGAGACTCGAGGAAGGGCAGGGACTGAACTCCAGGTGAAAAGTCACCCTCCCCAGAAGAGAAACGAAAGATATGATACAATTTTCTGGCTAGGGAATTTCAAAACGCAGTGGTGTGTGTTTCTTGTTTTTCCACTCAGTTTGTCTTCTCTCATTTACATTTTAGGAAACACACTTTCCTTGGCTAGCACTGATTAAAGGATCCTCCCAGAAAGGAAAGAGTTCACATGGCTAAATGTTACTCTGGGGCTCAGTTACCTTCATTTGAGCCAGAAGTTAATCTTATTGCTGGTCCCTGAGGCCAGTAGTTTTTGAACTCTTGGGAAGATCAGCTCCCATCTGGGCTCCTGAACCCTGAAAATTTTATGCTTTTTGACTGGGTAAATGACCATTACTGCAATTTGGGTATTTTTAAGTGTTAATTCAAATCTGCCAGGGAAGACACACCTGTAAGTCCTAAATGTACATTTGTGAAGTTTACGCTGCATTCTGGACCAGCTTGCAGACCCCCCTGGAGAAGTCTCATTGCCTACCCTCTGTGATCCAGGCACTGTCTGAAGGTCCCACTTACCTTGTGTCCCAGTGGGGGAGGGGGTATAAGGTACTGGTGAATCCCAGGGTAGACTACTTGCTTTGAAGGCCTCTTTTCAAAGGAAATATTCTGTAAGAGATTTGCTTACCAACTATTGCCATATAACTTACATTCATTTGTCTGGTTACTGAGGTGGGGAAAGGGGAGGATAGTAATAATTTTTTGGTATGTACTCAGTGCCAACCCCTGTGCTACACCCTCTACAAGCCCTCTATCAATTAATCCTCAATGGTATGAGGTAGGTATTTTAACTCCTACGTTACAGATGTGGAAACTGAGTCTAGAACTTATAAGAACTGGAGTCCAGGAGTGTGGTAAGCACTAAAGACAAGCTCTGCAGTTTCCCTGTGTTCCTTGGAAAGGCCTAGGACACCAGGTATGATAACTTCTGGTATAGACTAGAAGAGAGGTAAGTCTCAGACAACTAAGTAGCCGAGTAACCCACAGTAGGTGCAGCAGTCAGGAAGGGGGTGGATCCAAGAAATTGGACACAAGGCTTCTGAAGCCAAGCAGAGAGTGTATTTCTAGCCAAGGAGGAAGGCTGCCTTTACCGAGTGGAATTATTTTGACAATTTGCCATAGGTAACCAATCCAAAGTTTTCCTTGGGTTTGTGATTATGTCTCATAGTTATTAACTCATTATGCTGAAGAAAGCCAATGTTTTATTAGACTTTAACTTCCCTAAATGATACAGGTCAATGACAAACCTTGCAAATGCTTAAAGTAGTAACTTAAAACATTCTTTAGATAAATAGAAAATTAGTAGACTCCTTAGAAGTTACAGAACTTTTTTTTGCTAAAGCAAAAATTTAGCTCCTGTACGAGTCCAATGCTTTTATAAGGTACCTATTTGACTTTCTAATTCTGATGTTTCAACCTGGGACAGGGTCTATGTAATAAACCTGGCTTTTGGAGTGTAATTCCACATCTGCCATGAGCCACAGCGCCACCTATCTGTTGCATTCGGCAAGTACTTTCTCTGTTTATTTCCTCGATCTCTGGAATCACAAGTACCAAAATAATGACATCATTATATCTTTTCCAGAAGAAAATTACTTGCCTTGTGCTGCAATACTCGAAGTCTTTCAAACTTATTAAAACATGAAGTTGTTTTAATTTATTTCCAGTTTCATTTTCATTTAGCTGTGCTACACCATAAATCTCATGGTTTTGGATAAATAGTCACATTCTTTTTGAAGGAATTTGACTCCTCCAGAGTTAGGTGTGTCATTATTAAATCACGTTTCTAGTTCTGAAAGTTGGGAATATTGGTAATTTTTAATGCAGCAGCACTTGTTGCCTAAGAGATGGCCCAAAACAGCCACTAGCAACTGGGACCACAGTGGTCCAAACCACTGTTCTGATTTAACACAGGAAGGAGGTTGGTGCCATCAAATCATAGTATTCAGCCGCTTATTTTTGTGTGCCTGTATATAAACATTTCTGAAATACTGTTGGCAAGAATACTTAAAAAATGCACTGGTAAGCAATATATGTCTATTGCCAGTTGTTTTTCTGGACTCATGGACTCCTTGCTTTACCACTGTCTCTCTAAGATTTCTTGTCCTTAACTGGGATAAGTAAACAAGCATGTAAGGGCCAGCTGCATTGAAAGCATCATGTTTTCTGAGGGGAAATGGAAACAAAATGAGGCCTTTTCCCCTTCACTGATTTGGAATTGGGGCTGACCTTCCTCTGGAAGGCAAATTTACAATCTAATTATACTTTTGACTTTTCATTAGTTTGGGGATGCTTAACATTCTTAATCTGAGGTTTAATTATTGCTAAGTATAGATCTTTTCTGTGGTTTCCCAAGATTGCTCCTATGTCCCCTCCCCCCTGCTTTTTACCATGCAGTTCATCTACTGATAAGGGTGTGACTGGGACAAGCTGGCAGATGATAGCTTGCAAGCTACAGCATAACCAGGTGTCTAATTTTCTGAATTAACACTTATTAAAATAGTATTTTAAAACAGTTGATGCAGCTGCTGCCAAAGTAAGTTTTCAGATGGGAAAATAGACATATAAGTTTTGTGATAGAAAAAAAATATATTTTGCCTTAGGTAAATGTGGAATGTGAGTAATCTCTCAGGTGACAAATCTGACACGTGTTTCCCCATGGTGGGAAGAAGGGGTGGGGTCCTGGGAAAGGAGGCCCAGAGTGGTGGTAGAGCACAGCCTTCTTGCTGGCCGTGTGTACCCATGGTGCTTTGGAGCTTCAGCTGGTGAGTCTGAGTGAAGAGAATCAGGCAGTCAGGGGGAGTGGGGGCTGGACAGCATTCTAGGTCTGGAAGGTAATCATCTGTGAAGAATCTAACCCCACCATGGGGTCAGCTCTACCAGGATGTTTCTGCCCTTTCTATCTTCTGCCATTCTGAAGGCACCAGCTCACTCCCAGTCAGCTTCCAGAGTTCCTGTCAATGGCCTGGAGGAAGGAAACAGGGTCATATGTTGGAAGATAAATGGCAGGGACGAGGTTGATCTGTACCAAGGTTTACGCTTGCTAACAACTTCTTAGGTGTGGCTGATGGCCACCTAATATGCCCACTTATTATTTTTCTCTCTAATAATAGCTGACACTTATTGAGCACCTGCCCAGCCGAGTGTCCTTATTTTCTCCATTTTGCAGATAGGAAAAGTTTGGCTCAAAGAGATAGGGTTACTTATCTAAGGGCACCTAGCTGGTCAGTGGGAAAACTGGTATTCAAACTCCGACAGTCTGACTCCAGAATGCACATGACACCTCTTGCTTAGACTCCTTCCTAGCCAAACTCTAATATTCCACTCAATCAACCCATCTTTGTTAAGTACCTACTGTGTGTCACATTCCACTAGATACTAAGTGAGCCACATAAAGTCCTACCATCTGGACTCAGACCTATAATAACCTGGCATCAAAGGTCTGAAGAAATTGATGTGCTCTACAGCCAGCCACTAGAAGAGCCTCGTTAGACAGAAGCTCTTATAAAAGATATATCATATTCCAGAGTCATTGCCATGTGTACAGTTTATCTTCTGGGAGGTTTTGCTCATGACTGATTGAATGAATGTGAGTGGCTCACTGAATCCAGCAACTCTGAAAACAGCCTCTGCACCACAGTTTTGCTGACAGATTTGCCATGAAACAATGGAACATTGTCAGAAGTGTCATATTCAGGAACAGACTGTAACCATCAGTAGATGATCAGTTATAAGAAAAATACATAAAAATAAAATAGTAGTAGTGGTAGTAAATAAACATTATGAGCAACGGATAGGGAAATAGGGACATTCTTCATAGAAAGTATTCCATTCTTTACTGCTGACACCGCTGTTTCTAACCATAGCAACAAAGCTTGAGGGAGGTAACTTTTCAATCAGTGATTTGATTTCTGTTTAAGTGAGTGATATTTGAAGAGCCCAAACCAATACAGTGCCTTGAAAAGATCCTGCTGATTGCTTAAGGGTCCTTTGTAATTATATGGCAGTGAAAACCAGCGTAAACAGAAATAAGTGATATCAAATTAAGATGCCAAAGAGCTAATCCCTGAATTTATCATGAATATTCAGTTAATACTCTTTAGAATATAAAGGAAGTGTGTTTTTCAGCATGGGAGAAGTTTTAAAAATTAAGTAAATTTATTGGACTTTGATATATTAAATATGACTCTTTTACATTTCCTTGAATGAATGGTTTGGGACTATAACTCAGTATCACATGAGGTCATATTCACTAGACTGAGATTGGATATTTGACATTCTGCCTGACTTGTGCTTGGCTTTTGTGGAAGCAGTTGCACTTCTTTGGGCCTAAGTCACCTTGTGACCTAGAAATGTTAAGAAACCGATATTTATGTTACAACATATTATTCACAGGCAAAATAGTTCAACTTTATACTTGATAATGCATACTTTAAAATATAACCATTTCA
Source organism: Panthera uncia (assembly GCF_023721935.1). NCBI lineage: Eukaryota > Metazoa > Chordata > Mammalia > Carnivora > Felidae > Panthera > Panthera uncia. Next base: position 50,318,084 of record NW_026057586.1, on the reverse strand, counting down.
TAAAATGTAATTATACATAGTGACCCCAGGAGTTGAGCCTGATAATTTTAGTGTGGTGGCAAGGGGTGTGGACTCTGAAACCAGAGGGACCTGGTAACCACATGAAAATTACCTAACCTCCCCTGGTTAGGAACACAGTCCCTGGTTTCCTTCTCTGTCAAGTGGGGGATAGTAATGGCATCTACCCAATGCCATTTTTATTTGTTCGTTGTGTGGAGGATTAAATAGGTTGGTATGGATTGTTTAGAATAGTGTCTAGCACTTAATGAAAAGTCAAGACATTTTAGTTATTGTTATACTGTGTAATTGTTAACCTGCTGCCTCCTCCAGGCAGTAATAGAATTGCCAGTTATGAACCATTTAAGTTAATCAAGTGAAACAATGTATACCATGAAGAAAAAATTTCAGTTTTGAGAGAAAAGTAATTTTCAAATTACAGATGTGTTAAAGCTGACCTCAGAGACTGGAGGGAGCTGTGCTCTCTATAGGAACAGTGCTCACATTGGTCTATCTTTAGCTGTTGTCTCTAGTGTTATCATCATCATTGTATTATATAAAAACCAGCCATACTGAAAATGCAGGGACCGTGTTTATAGTGAGTTTGTAAACTATAGTAAAATCATACAATTTTCTCATTTGTGGTAGTGGTAGAAAATTGATTAAATATTTGTAAATACATTTAATTTGCCTAAGAGCATGCAATTTCCATGCCTACTAATAATGCCTACTAATAATGACATACTGTTTTTAAAGATATGTATCTCAAATCCAGTGTCCAGATTTATCCAGTAAAAATATGACATCAAAGAATCAAAACATAAAACAAATTCGTCTCTAAGGAAGCATTAGGACAGAGGCGCATATATATATATATATATATACACACACACACACACTGTATGAGATCATGTCTATTTCACTGGTAGTGTTGATTTCCTAGTGATTTGTCATATTTGTATTTTATTATTTATGATTGGGCCACCAAATCTTAACTAGCTTTCACTTACTCTTTATTTAATATATTATTTAAATATGTTCAAATATTCTTTATATCAAATATATTCAAATATTCATTTAGTATATGATTGAGATCTATTCAAATATTTAGTACATTATATAGTATATTATTTACATTATTTAGTATATTATACAGCTCCTGTCCCCAAAGAGCTTGCAGTCTGGTGGGCAGAGCAAGGCTTATGCACAAACAATTGGCATCTAAGGAAAAGGTGAAATGGGGCCTATGTGAAGTTCAGATAAATGTTGTTGGAGGACAGGAGGAGAGGGCAACCTGGCTGAAAACAGGGATAATTTCATTTGAAGGGATGATGCAAGCTGATTCATTACCTTGAATTATATTTCGTATTTCAGATTGTATTATTCTAATTGTAATTGAAGAGGGAAATGGTACATCCAGGCACCGCAAAACCTTGAAGTGAGGCATTTCACTGTAGGAGGTGAGAGAAGATCACAGTTTTCTCAAACTTTGTCTCCTGAGCTCAATGTTGGTCCATTATTTGTAATTAATTATAGTATATCACTTTGGCATAATTGTCTGGATAACCTAAACAGAAAGTTAAGTGATTTCAAAACAAAACAGATGTATCAGTTGTTTATTTATTATTTGGGAGGGGGCTAGTTAACAAAGACCACTTATTTTTTGCATGCCTCCAGAGAATTGGACAGCATTAGTTTTCCTTGACAACTGACCCATGTATTTGAGGCCGTTTCAGAGCCCTTAGAAAATTTGAGGCAGTGATTGGTCTGCTCTGGACTTTCTTATTATTAACCTGACAATGTGATTGGATGAGGAGGTCCATCATAAAACAAAGAGAGGCATGTCCTCTGCCCTATAATTAGCCATGAATGGTAGATGTGGGGATCAAGGTTTTGAGTGTTATATTTGTTTCTTACTTTTTAAGTTGTTAAAGTTGGCTCCCAGGGGAAATCTGGTTTAGCCTACACTCCCAATTTAGGGGTAAAAGTAACAAAAAAAAATCACCTCAATTTTGTTGGAATATAAAGGAATGAAAAAGGTATGGTATCTCTCTTTACCCTAAAAGCAAGTATTTGCTGTTTTTATAAGAATCAGAACCATAAGTTGTACCACAAATTAGGGTCATTTTATGTCTGTAATATTGACTTAAAAAAAAAAACAAACTTATACTATTGAACCAAAAAGTGATCCTTTTGTTATAAAACATAAAATTGGGAAAGCAGCTGAATAATTGAAATAAATCTTCTGTAATATTTGGAGTAATCTGCAAGTATTTAAATTGCTACAAATTCCTTTATCCATTTGGAGTATGGTAGTGGGGAGGCCTGGAAGGCAGATCTAATTACCCCATCAAAATTATGCTGAACCTCAGTATTATATTGCACTGCACTGAGCTCATTCACTTGCAGAATACTTAACAACTATGGCCCAGAAATGCCAATGGGCAAACCAAACTATACAAGGGCCATGTTAGGTTTTATATTTATAAAGCTATGAAGCCAGGGCAGATAGTACTAGTACGGCTCTTAAGGTTAAATCAAGGTTAAAGAATGTCTGCCTTTGGGGCGCCTGGGTGGCTCAGTTGGTTAACCATCTGACTTCGGCTCAGGTCATTGATCTCACAGCTAGTGAGTTCAAGCCCTGAGTCAGGCTCTGTGCTGACAGCTCAGAGCCTGGAGCCTGCTTCAGATTCTGTGTCTCCCTCTCTCTGCCCCTCCCCTGCTCACACTCTGTCTCTCTTAAAAATAAAAAGAATGTCTGTCTTCAGTTTTTACAGCCCAAATTTGTTAAGGTAAATCTTCTTCAATATCAGATAGATACTTCAGTGCCAGTTAGCTAGGGTCCAAATTGAACCCACCCCACATAATACTCTTGCTAATCAAACTTCCCTGCTGTTGACCTCCCCCAAATGCTCACTTCAGACTGGAGCTTTGAGTCTTTTGAAACTTGAGCACTAAAGTAGTCCCTACCTGGGGCACCTGGGTGGCTCAGTTGGCTTAGCATCTGACTCTTGATTTTGGCTCAGGTTGAGCCCCAACATCAAGCCCCATGTTGGGCTTCTCACTGAGCCTGCTTGAGATCCTCTCCCTTTCTATTTCTCTTTCTCTCTCTCCCTTCCTCTACCCATCCCCCCTGCTCAGGTGTGTTCTCTCTCTCTCTCTCTCTCCCTCTGTCTCAAACATAAAAAATAAAAAAATAAGTGGTCCCTATCCAAACCTAAAGCTATCTTGTATTTCATGAACATTCAAGTTTTGTGATATGTATTTTTGTCCTTAAAGCAGAGTACCGCTGTTACCACCTCTGTCCTCTTACTTAGACCCCTCATGTTTATTAAGCATTAAGTATGTGTTGGGTGTTTCCCACATATCAATTCCTGTTTGTCTCCCAACAATAAGTGAGATAGGAATTATTGGTCCCATCTTATGGGAGAATGAGAGGCAGCGTTGAGTTTATGTTGCCAGACGAGGTGGAGCCAGTGTTCAAACCCAGGTCTTCTAATTCCAGAGCCCAAGCTTTGGCTGGCTCAGCCTGGCTTTAGGAGCAAAGTCCCCCAGAACAGCACAGTGGTGTCCAAAGAGATGCCCAAAATATTTAGTAACCCAGGTGACATTCTGTGGAGGCCACAGTTCTGCAGTGCCATGAAGGTGCCTCCACGCAGCAGTGGCCAGTGGAGGGCCACTGTAGACTCAGGGGTCCAGATGACACTGGGTATTTGGCTCCAGGGATGCAGGGGCATTTTTTCCTCTCCTCACCACCCAGACCTGCTATGATAGGTAGTGGTGGTGGGAACCCACAGGAACAGCTTGCAGGAATGCTCACGGCAGGCAGCGTATGTTCACCAGCTGGTTTGGAAGCATGGAAACATTCTAACAGCTGGTAGGACTGTGCTGTTCTGTTCTAACAGTGATGGCTGTACAAGAGCTGGGACTGCATCGAGGTAGAAACAGCATAGAGTAGCCGATGGATACGCACATGCGGACAGCATCACTGAGCCTAGCCTCTGTCCACGGTCCTTCAGCCTGGCTCCTAAGGAAGTCTGAACTTGCTCTGTTCAGTTTGGCATTTGTCAGAACATACTTTGTGCCAGGGATTTAAGGCTCTAAGTCCAAACTTCTTATTCTGTTGCTTCAGGTTGAACTCTTCACACTGGCTCTTTGGAACAGGGTGGACTTTGGACCTTTTTCTGGTCATCAGCACTTTCATTTTTGTCTACCTGACTTTTATCTTGCACCCACATTCCTTTGTTTTGTTGGCTTTATTTTTTTTTAAATCAAAGTTAGAGATGTATATGGTTTGAAGAGTCAAAAAACATTTATTATGAATGAGATTTATTATGAAAAACAGCAGTTTCCTGCCGGCCCACCTTCATATCATCATTTTCCAGTCCCCAGAGGGAATCTCTTGAGAACATTTTTAACATTTTCTCTTGGCATTTACTTTTCTTGTGGTTATCCTCTGATGCCTAACAAACCATCCCCAAACCCTGTAGCGTAAAACAACAGCTGTGTATTTGTTCAGGATTCTGTAGTTCGGCTCGGCTTCTGCTTCCTGGGGTGTTGACCATGCTGGTCAGCCGCACCCCCAGGGCCGGGCATCAGCAGGGTGGCTGGAATGGCTTCTTCCCCTTCGTCATCTCTTGCTCTCCCACAGATCTTCTCTCCCAGGGGGGCCTCCAGTCCAGCACGGTCGTGGGACATTTCACATGGCAGCTAGTTGCCAAAGGGTGAAAACAGAAGCTGAAAGGCATCTGGGGCCCAGTTCCTGAGGTCACCCACTGCCACTTCTGGCAAATTCCATCAGCCAAAGCAAGTCACAGGGCTCTCCCAGATTCAAGAGAGTGGAAATGGGCTTGCACGTGGAGGGATGGAAAGAATTGTTGGTAGTCCTTTATGTGGATGATCTGTCACAACCCCTTGTCTTTAAGTGAAATGCTTGTGGTCTTCTCCTCCTCCTTATTATTATTAGTACTACAGCAGTACTAGTTAGCAATTAGTTAGCAATTAGTACTCATTGCTAATTGGGATTTAGGCATATATATTGACTCCCCTTTATAGCAGATAAGGTTTAGTTCTTTCACCCTTCATTTCCACCTAACAACCCTCATGGATGCCGTCTGTTGCCCTCCATCATCCCAAAATAGTTACATCACAATCTTGATTAAATCAGTATTCAGTGTTCATATTACTATACTTAATATAAATTCTATTCACAGCTGACTCATATTTCCTTCATGCATAACTTCTCTCCTCTGGAGTTAACAATTCTCTTGTTTTATTTGCTTAGCTTCCTGTGTGTGTGTGTGTGTGTATCATCATTCATCCCCAGAGTCTCTTCCACTTTTCTGAATCTCTACACATGTGTTCACCTATAGTAGATATTCTCTCATTTCCATATTTTTGAAGAAATCTCCCCTGGAGCTTTCTGACCTACTCAGGGTTAGGGTTAGATTAGGGTATATGCATGTGTGCGTGCACACGGATACACACACACACGTGTTTTTCTAGCTTTGTTATTTTAGTGGAATGCATTCTCTAATGTCTTGAAGAAAGTGTTCATGAGAAGTACATTTTTGGGGACTGTGTAGGTCTGAAGACATCTTTGTATTACCTACTCATTCACTGGAGAGATTTCTGTGTAGGAAAGAATTTAGCCTTAGAATTTTTGAGGGCACTGATCTATTTTCTTTTAGTTTTGCTATTAAGAAGTGTGAGTGTGAGGTCTTCCTTTCCTTTCCTTTCCTTTCCTTTCCTTTCCTTTCCTTTCCTTTCCTCCCCCTCCTCCTCCCCTTCCCCTTCCCCTTCCCCTTCCCCTTCCTTTGTAAGCTTTTAAGTTTTCCTGTCTGGAAGTTTTTACGATTTTCTTTTTGTCCTCAGTGTTCTGAAATTTTACAGTGATGTGCTTTGGAGTGGATCTCTTTTCTTTGTGCTGGGAGGAAACTGGCCCTTTCACTCTGGAGACTCATCCTTCACTGCTGAAAAATTTTGTTTAGTTCTTCCTCTGATAATTATCTACCCCTGTTCTTTTACCTAAAACACTTGCTATTTGAATTTAAATATTGGATCCACTGAATTGATTTTTTTTTTTTTTTTTGGCTTTGCTCTTTTCTATTTATTTGTTTCCCTTCCTTCCCAACCTCTGGAATATTTCAGCTGTATTTTCCAACTCTTCTATTAAATTTTTGCTTTTGTGATCATACTTTTAAAAAAATGTTTATTTATTCATTTATTTATTTATTTAGAGAGAGAGAGAGCGTATGAGCAGGGGAGGGGCAGAGAGAGAGGGGGAGAGAGAGAATCCCAATCGGGCTCAGTGTAGTCAGTACAGAGTCTGATATGGGGCTCAATCTCATGAACCAGGAGATCATGACCTGAGCCAGAATCAAGAGTCAGACACTTAACCAACTGAGCCACCCAGGTGCCCCTTTATGATCATACTTTTAATTTCCAAGAGCTTTTTCTTTTTCTCTTATGGTTATTTTTTTAAATTATGCCATCCTGTTCTAATTTTATGGATATGTTATCTTCTCTTATCTCTCTAAGGATATTGGTAGACATTTTTTATGAAATTTTTTTCGTCTCATATGTCTTTCCTCCAAATTTCTTTATCTGGTTTCCTTTTTTTTTTTTTAATATTTATTTATTTTGAGAGAGAAAGAATGCATGTGCATGAGCAGGGGAGGGACAGAGAGAGGGAGAGAGAGAGAATCCCAAGCAGGCTTCGTGCTGTCAGTGCAGAGCCCGACGTGGGGCTCGAACTCACGAACCACGAGATCATGACCCTAGCTGAAATCGGATACTTAACCAACTGAGCCACCCAGGCACCCCTATCTGGTTTCTTTATGTTCATATTTATTTTTTTCATATTAGAGGCTGTGTCAGATGTCTGGGTCTTATCAGTAGGAACAGACTATGGTAAAGGTTGATTAGAACCTCTTTGTTTTGGTGGGTTTTGTGAACTGTGACTGTCACTCTAGGCTGAACTGGCTGAGCTGTTCCACTGGGGACCACCCAGAATCAGAATCATTCGTTTATTTTTCTCTTAACTGGTCAGATTTCCCAGGAAAAGCCTTCCAGTCTTTGACCTAGAGGGCACAGTCTGGCTGACTGGGAGAGGAGGACCACGTGTCTGGACATTCAGTGTGCAAACGTTCACCTTTTCTCTGAGTCCCTTGCAGTCCCCTCATCTCAGCTGTTCCTGGTGTCTTCTAGGCAAGATACCTTTTGTTTCTGACTTCCTGAAATATAAACTTAGGTCTTCTGCTGTAGTCAGGGAGGGACAGTCACTTCCCTTGGCAGGGGACTTGGGAAGTCCAGCTGCTCCCCATCCCCCCCCCCCCCCCCGCTGCCCCACGTACCACACAAACCATTTAAAGTGTTCAAGTCAGTGGGTTTTTTTGGATTTTTTTTTTTTGTTTTATGTATTCACAGGTTTTGCAACCATCATTACAATCAATTTTAGAACACTTTTGTCACCCAAGAAAGAAACCCCATACCCATTAGCTGTCATTCCCCATTTTCCCCTAAAACTTCTAGCCATAGGCAACCTTTAATCTGCTTTCCAGCTCTGAATTTGTTTAACGTAGACATTTCATTTCATATACATGGAGTTGTACAACATGCAGTCTTTCGTGACTGGTTTCTGTCACTTAGCATGATGTGTTCAGGGTCCGTTCATATTGTAACACATGCCAGCGCATCATTCCTTTTTAGGGCTGAATAATACTCTGTTGTGTGGCTCTACCCTAATTTCTCCGTTCATCATTTTGTGCACATTCAGGGTGTTTCCACTTTTTCCTGTTATGACTAATACTGCTACAAACATTTGCGTACAAGTTTTTGTGTGGACGTGTGTTGTCATTTCTCTTGGATGTACGCCTAGAAGTGAAATGGCCTAACCCTTAGAAGAAGTGCCAGACCATTTTCCAAAGTGGCTATACCATTTTACGTGTCCACTGGTAGCATATGAGAGTTCTGATTTCTGCACATCCTTGCCAACATTTGCCATTTGTCTTTTTGGTTATAGGCAACTGCTTCTTAAATATATGTTCATCCAGTCCTCCTATTTTAGCCTTACGTTGGTTCTCCCTCAAGAGTGACCTGTGTCCCAAATTCCTCAGCCTTTTCAGCATTCTGTGGTATAAAGGACTGCACCTTAGCTTTTCTGCTGCTAGCACAGGGTTCAGTTTCTTGGGACTGTGGTGTCCTCATGGTGTGGAACTCGAGCCCCCCTCCCCCCACTGCTGCCAGATTCTGGGTCTTAGTCTTGGTCTGACTCCTCACAAGTGGTGAGACCTGGGGTCAAGTTATGTAACTCCTCTGAGCCTTAGTTTTCTCATCTGTAAAACATAGAAACATAATGTGTAGGAAGTATCTGACATATGGAAGATATTAACTAAGTATTAGTTCTCTTATCTTCCCCAAATGTGGTGAATATTTAAAAAGAGGAAGATTTAATCTCTTTTCTTTAGGAATTCATCAACTGGTAGTAGAGATATACACATATATAACTCTAATCCTCTGAGTTTCAACAACTATTGAGTATCTATAAGGTGCCATAAATGTGCTGGTTGCTGAGGGTACATACAATGCAACAAGTTTCCTGTTTTCAAATGGCTTTCTATCTGGTGGCGTGAAAACCAGCAACTGGAACATGGGATAGACAGAGGAAAGTGCTGTCGCACTGACCTAAAGGGAGTGTAGGGAAAGGAGAGGTATATTCTAACTGTAGGGTGTCACACACTTGGTCCTTAAGTTGATTGGAACATCTTCACTTGAACCCATGGTACCCTGAAATAGCAAGACTCAAAGCTGTCAATCATCAACAGAATTCTCTTCAGTGTTCTCTATCATGAAACCTCTGATGAGTGTGGCTCTGTGCCAGATATCAAGGAAAGTAAAGAAAACAAATAAAAATCACTTTTTGAAACAGGCAAACTGAAGACCGGGTAGCCCATAGGTATTAAAACAAAAATGCAGAAATACAGCTGTGGAAGCCTAAAAGCATGTGCCTATAGATATAAGTCTCACATTGTTTTAAACTTGTTTTGTTATTTTGTTATGTTAAGGTTATGTCCTCTCTGCAGACAAACTGCTGTGACAAGCAGGGATCAGGTTAGGGCCACGCCAGAACTTAGAGGCCTTTCATCTTAGCCAAATCCTTGCTTGCATAGGGGTGCAACAGATGTGTGGCTTAGGTGGTGTCAGAGACAGATTCTGGAAAGTGGCAAGTTGCTGAGGTGACTGGATATTCTCTAGGGAGAATATCCTTATTTAAGAACACCACTTTTGGGGGCCCTCGGTACTGTAAAGATAGTCTACGATGTACTTCCCTTGGGTCTACAGAGCGTGAGGAAAAGTTTTGAGAATAGAATGCAACGTTGCACATCATGTCAGGCTTATTTATCTTCCTCAAACTGTCTGTCTGCCACTGTGGGCTGAATTGTAGGCTTTTCCCCTCTAAAATCTTCAGGAATTGCTTTCTCTTTCTGTCTCTCAAAATAAATTAAAAAAAAAAAAAAAAGAGGGGTGCCTGGGCGGCTCAGTGGATTAAGCATCTGACTCTTGATTTTGGCTCAGGTCATGGTCTCAAGGTTCGTGGGATAGAGCTCCTGTCAGGCTCTGTGCTGACAGCATGGAGCCTGCTTGGGATTCTTTCTCTTTCTCTCTCTCTCTCTCTCCGCCCCTCCTTCCCCCCCACTCTGCCCCTCCCCAGCTCATGCTCTCTCTCTCTTTCTCTCAAAATAAATAAACTTAAAAAATAAAGCATTTAGGCATTAAGAGCACTTGACCTTGTCCTCTCTCCTGGGGCTCGTGTAGCCTGATGTGGGTTGCCCACGCAGCCACAGAGCCATCAGCCCTGGCCTTTTTCTCTTTTTCCCTTTTTCCATCCCCTAAATGCCTGGCTCTACCACTAGCTTGAATGGGCTGTTTGTTGGCTGCACAGCTGGGGAAACATGGCAGAGGGCTCTGGGGGCCAGCCAGCTATGCAAATGAACAACAGATAAGTGTTACCTGACTGACTTCACCTGGCTTTTAAGGATACAAGAAGAGGATTCTAAGATCAATTGTTGAAAACACGAGTAAAACAAAGTTAAGTTCTTTTTCCTCTTTCATAAGGGTTCAAAAACCCTTGTGAATCGCCAAGAAAGGAACATACTATATAGTGTTTCCAAAATTCTTTTTTCCTCCAAAGAAAAAACGTTGAGAAGTCTCATTTAAGATGCCTCTCTATGAGACCTTCTCTGATCATCCACATGAGATGTGATCTGTGGTACTTGACGTGTACCCCTTAGGGCTCATGATTTTCTGTCTAGTTGTAGAGTTGGATGAGATAGTTGTTTGTATTCTTTTAGTAGCTGCTATAAGAAGTCCTGATCCTTTTGGAATGAGGCTTAAGACAAGAAGGAGGAGATCCTCCTTGAGCCCTATTAGGGGTCACCTGGAAGGCCTTTGTTTTCTCGAACTCCTAATAGGTTTGAGTATGTTAATTTGGAGACAGAGCTGAACTGTTTTAGTAACAAAAATATGAGACATTTGAAGTTCCCAGGGAAATTTCAGGAAGGAGACAAGAGTTAGTCAGACTAAATGCTGCATGGGAAAAAGATCAGAGAGGAAAAAGAAAACAAACAAACAAACTAATGGTAGGCTTGCTGAAAAGAAGCTTTGGGAGGAGAACAGAAATGTCTTAACGGGAAATTGTAAGCTGTTTGCTATCAGAGGTACAGCATAAACCGCTCTTTTGTTTCCACTGTGTGATCCTCAGTGATGCCTCCTTGCTTCACAAAGTCTGAGGAGTCTGTGAGTAGACTCCTCAGACGTGGCCTGGTGGAGGAGGGGCTGGAACTGGCAGGGGAAGCTGACATCTAGGTGACACCATTACCTGTCTTCATGCCTCATCAACCCCATTAGGCTATAAGCATATGTTTATTGAGTGAATAAATAAGTAAGTAAATGAATTAATGGATTTATTTATCTGCAGAAGCAGTAGATAAGGATTTCTCTTTAACTGAGACTAGACCAAGCCTTTCAGCCGTTAATATGATAGGATTACTTAGTAAAGCTGGCCCAGAGGAGCTTAATAGGTATTTGTGAAACTAACCAGTCACCGAGTGACTGAGAAAGGTGCTGTTCTCTTGGTTGTAAGCATGTTCTTCCATGTAGAAAGAACTAAAGCTTTAATCTTTTTTTAAAACAAATTTTAATGTTTATTTTTGAGAGAGAAAAGGAGAGAGATTGTGAGCAGGGGAGGGGCAGAGAGAGAGGGAGACATAGAATCTAAAGCAGGCTCCAGGCTCCAAGCTGTCAGCACAGAGCCCAATGCAGAGCTCGAACCCGTGAACCATGAGATCTTGACCTGAGCCAAAGTTGGATGCTTAACCAACTGAGCCACGCAGGCACCCCTAAAGCTTCAATCTTTGACATAAGAAGACTGCTTTAATTATGAAGACCTGGCCTTCTGCATTCCAAGCAAGATTTCTTCCCTGTTCTCTGAATAAGGAAACAATGGTAAAATACAGATACACACTTCTCCATTCTCTGCTGGAAGTAATTGCTCTCTCACTGGTGTTTTCATAGCACTTCACAACAAACTAGTGCTCTGAGGCCACCACATTGTATTACAGATACCATGCCTCTTGGGTTTTTCTATAACAGTTCAAGGTTCAAATACATCCAGGTCCTGCATTCCATTTGGGGCCTGAAAAAAAATGATCTCAGAGGCTTTGTTTTCCCCCTCCTTGACTCTCTTTCTTGAAAACTTGTCAGCTTCTTCAGGGAAGGGACTATGTTCACTCATTTCTGAAGCCCCACTGCCTGGCAATCTCTGGTCCACAGTAAGTGCCAAATAAATGCTTTTGAACTGAACTGCATAATGGAGATTACTGAATGCTGGTGCAATAATGGTGACCGGCTCAAGAATAATTGGTTAGGGCTCCCTGGAAAGGCCTCATCTTGACACTTTACTTGTTGTCAGAAGTATCCTTTAAGTGCACAAGAAACTAGACCCACACCTGGCAGAACTGTAACGTAGGTTCTTTGTCAGTGTGATAAGGAATCACATCACATCTGTCTTGGGGGTCTGGATTTAGATCTTTTGGTAGAAAGCTTGGCTGACCTATCTCTTTTGTTCCAGAGGGGCCCTACATTTAGGAATTCCCATAGCAAGTCTGTCTTTTGAAATGTATTTACTGGGAAACCATCTGTTGGTCCTGGTTATCCAATGGAAAGGGAGTGGGAAGGGTTTGTTTGTCACTGCAGGAGCCATGCTGGGCTCCTGAGATGTAACATTTAGTGAAACACAGGACCCCAGAGCCTGGCATCTGAGAGGAAGGGCTTAAGACTCAGTTATGTGATGATAACATAACCCTTTGGACAGCTGGTTATTCAGTCATCATTCAACAAAATTCATTTAGCCCCTGCTTTGTGGCATGCACCATTCTAGGCATAGGGGATTCGTTCGTGAAACAAAACAGAAAAAGTTTCTGCTCACAGGATGCAAGATGACACACACACACACATAAATGAGGAGGATATCAGAGAGTAATATTAAAGTAGGATGGTGTGACAGGGAGTGTCTGGGTTGTGGTCTGGAAAGGCATCTCAAAGGTGTCACTCTTCAGCTGAGACCTGGATTAGAAGGAGTCTCATCAAGAACAGAAGAAAGAGCATTCCAGCCAGAGGGAACAGCCAGTGCAGGAACCCCATAGCTTTTCTTAGAAAGTGTGGCATGTTTTCCGGGAGCAGAAGGACACATGTTGTGGGCAAAGGGGAGGGTGGAGCAGGTGGGGGAGGGTGGAGAAGATGGGGGAGGGTGGAGCTGGTGGGGGAGGGTGGAGCTGGTGAGGGAGGGTGGAGAGGTGGGGGAGGGTGGAGCTGGTGGGGGAGGGTGGAGAGGTGGGGGAAGGTGGAGCTGGTGGGGGAGGGTGGAGAGGTGGGGGAGGGTGGAGCTGGTGGGGTCCCAGCAGCTGCATTCCAGGTTGGCCCTGTGCATCTGGGCCTCGCCAGGGTTAACAGTGTGCCTTTGCTTTTCCTGCAGACGACTTTGCAGAGGAGGAGGAGGTGCAGTCCTTCGGTTACAAGCGGTTTGGTGAGTGCTGACCAAGCTCTTCTTCTCTGTGCTTGATATGAGATACGGTGATAGTGCCATTGCTGGACCTTTAACACACATGGATGTGTGTGGTTCCGAGGCCCAGGTTTGACTGGAAGTTGAGTTTCCCTGTAACAGGTGGACGATTTCTCCTAACATGGAGGGTAATGGTAATGGAGCAGAAGCCGTGCCCAGGCACGGGAAGTGATGGGATGCTCACAGGGTTCGCTGAATATAAACCAGTCGGCTTAATAGGCAAAACTTGATGAGAAAGGTAAATCTGTGACAGGACAGGAGCAAAAATACACATGATTTCTCTATGTTGATATTGAGAAAACATCTCTGCCTCTTTTCCTCAGGGCTCCTTTTTCATAACGTAGTGTATAGTGAGAAGGCGGCTTTCTCCAGGCACCCAGCCAGACACAGGTGCCCTGTGGTGGCTGGATAGCAGCCCCCAGGGGTATCCACATCCTGATACCTGGAACTTGAATGTTACCTTGTCTGGCAAAAGTTGCTTTGCAGATGTGATTAAGTTAAAGATCTTGAGATGGGGAGATTATCCCAGGTTATCTAGGTGGGCTCTAAATGCAATCAAAGTGTCCTTATGAGAAGGAGGGAGAGGGATATTTGACGACTGACAGGGGAAGGTGGTGTGCTCTGAAGGTGGAGGAAGGGGCCACGAGCCAAGGAATACAGGTGGTCACTAGGAGCTGAAAAAGGCAAGGAAATGGATTTTCTGGTCAGAGCCTCTGGAGGGAGCAGGGCTCTGCCAACATCTTGATTCCAGCCAACTGGAGTGGATTTCACACTTCTGGCCTCTCAAACTGTGAGAGAGGAGATTTGTGTTGTTTTAAGCCACCACGTTTGTGGAAATCTATTACAGCAGCCTTAGGGAACCAAAACACGCTCCTCTGCCTCCCAGACTGCCGCACACAGTGCTCGTCTCTCTTTGACCATGCTTCTCGTGCTCTGCAATTTGGTTTTGAACTGGCAGTGAACATTTAAAGTTCTGAAGACTGTTCAGAGGAGCTGGGGTTTTTCTGTCCAGGGTGTTTCTGTGCCTTGGCAAGAGGAAATGAAGAAGGATAGAGGAGAAAATAATGAGTGTGTGTGCATGTGTGTGTGCGTGTGTGTGTGTGTGTGTTGGTGGGGCAGGGAGAATGGGAGAGAGAGAATGTGAAAGAGAATGAATCTACTTCCTGTTGACTAAAAAAAAAAAAAAAGTCTCCTGGCTGGATTTTGACTAAAGTTAACGGTCCCCAGCTGCTCTGGCTCCCTCATTGCTTTACATTTTTCCTTCTGGATATACACTTCTACATTTCTTTCTGTGAAAAAGTAGGGCTTTACGATGGGAATGCACTGGCATCAAGCCGATGGCCACTCCATTCGTACACTGGCAGGGATGCTCAGTACTTTCTCCCCTCCTCCACGCTGCTGTTCTTTGCACATTCCATGTTTCGGGATTGGTGCCCTGCGTTGTTCTGCACTGCCATGGTGGGTTCACTGAAGGTGGTAGCAGGAGCAAAGATGAACCCAGGAATTATAAAGGAAAGAAAAACAAAACAAAAATGGAAAGGTAGAAATAAAGGGGAATATCAAACTTGTAAAAATAAGGCAAAATCAATGTTGACCTGCCTGTTTTGGAAATCAGTAGATTTCAGATCTTTCTTTGGACATTAGTAGAAATAAGAAGAGCCATGAGAAAATGTTTCCTTTAAAAAGAGTGACCTTGAGAGAAATTTTTTAAAAATTTCATGACTATGTAACTAGCTATGTAACTAGCTAGATGGATGGGGATTTGGTGAAAAACACGCAAAAATGATAAGTTGCTGAAATATTTAATTTGTGGTGGTTAAATTATGTGTGGAAATCATAGACTGATGACTCAGAGGAGGCATGATAAAAACTTACCAATATTGGTGATCGTGAGCAGAGAGGCGTGGCAAGAGTGTTAGCAAGTGGTCCGAGTGGGGTAACATATAGGGTCTGTTGTGATTTATGCAAATCACAACTTGAATTTAGACCACACATGAACCAGGGATTTGTTATTCACAGGGCAAAGGGGCCACTCACTGTTCTAACAATTGTTATTTGGTGGCTTGTTTCCAAAGTTATTTGTATACAGTTATTCAGAAACATTTGCTACATGAAATAGTAGCAGTTTACATAATATTTTGCTTTTTTAAATTCAGTACAAAATTATAATAAAGTGCAAAATGGGTGATCTTTTCTGGTAATCTAGCGTGGCATGATATTAGGACAACCAGCCCTTGTCTATTTGGGGATTCATTATTGCATTTTGGTTTTAAGCAGGTCTTCTGTTTTTCTTCAGTCACTCTTTTTTTTTTTTAACGTTTTATTTATTTTTGAAAGAGAGAGAGAGAGAGAGAGAGAACGAGTGGGGGAGGGGCAGGCAGAGTCTGGGGACAGAGGATCTGATGCAGGCTCTACGCTGCGAGTAGCGAGCCTGATGCGGGGCTCAAACTCATGAATCAGGAGATGATGACCTCAGCCGAAGTCAGATGCTCAACCAACTGAGCCACCCAGGCGCCCCACTTTAGCCTCTTTTTATGTCACACTTGTTAGCCCCTTTCCCAAAGTTCTGGACAGGTGTCTGGGGAAGAGGCAGAGTTAAATCTCATAGGTTTGCCATGCATTTGCTTCTCTAACAGAGGCTTCAATGAGGGGAAACTTCGAAAGGTTAATGAAGTAAGCATATACAAGTTTTAATCAGGTTCTCAGGGTCAGCATTTCTTGGACTCAGTATGCAGAGCTAATTAATTTGGGATATAACTATAGTTACAGTTTGGCAGAGTTCACTCTCTGAAACATGAGGCACCTGTATGTTAAATTTTTACTTTCTAGAGATAGAGTATGATCTATACTATAATGATATCTTTCTACATATGTCTCAGTTACTGTTTTCTTCAAAATATCACGTGGCACTAGTATCCTTTATTGTAGTTAGCAGAAAAGGAAGGAGAATTACTTCATATTATAAGGGATAAATATAAATTTATAAATTTTGGAACTTGTGATAAATTGATCCAAGAATGTCTCCTGAAACCTTCTGATTAGTCTTATGATCAACATGAATGCATCCCAGGTTTTGTTTTCTTAAATTTTTCTTCATGAAAATGATGTGGAGTAGAAGGAATGAAGAATGTCTCTTCTTCATTGAATGAAGGGCTAAGTGTATCAGAATTCCATAGGAGAAGGGGAGAAGTGTGGGAAGAGGGGTGAATTCCAGAACATGTGTAGAAATGATCATAGCAAATCCAGCTCACATTTGTGTATCACATTTATCTTTCTAAAGGACTTACATATTTTTCCTTCACAACAAATCCATGAGGACAGCAGGCCAGGTGTCATCTTTCCTGTTTGATGGCTGCTTTCCATCTTTCCTGAGACATTGCGGGGGCAGTGGTTAGGTGTATGGGCACTGGAACCAGGTGTGTGAGTTTACTCACCAGCTGTGTGACCTCGGGTTCGTTAGTGTCCAAAATTGTGAAGTCTGTTTCCTCACTTATGAAGTTTGGATCATAATAGGCCAACTGCATGAAGTTGTGGAATTACATATGATGCTGGGTTAGCACAGTGCCTTGCACACTGTGAGCATCCCGTAAGTGTTGACCCTTATTCTTTTTTTTTTTTTAATTTTTTTTTTCAACGTTTCTTATTTATTTTTGGGACAGAGAGAGACAGAGCATGAACGGGGGAGGGGCAGAGAGAGAGGGAGACACAGAATCGGAAACAGGCTCCAGGCTCCGAGCCATCAGCCCAGAGCCTGACGCGGGGCTCGAACTCACGGACCGCGAGATCGTGACCTGGCTGAAGTCGGACGCTTAACCGACTGCGCCACCCAGGCGCCCCGACCCTTATTCTAATATTAGGTTCCTTCTTGGACCTTCTGGCCCTGTGGCTTGAACATAGTGCCTAGGATTTAGTAGACCTCTGGAACCTTCTGATTTCTAGCAACCTCATGAATTCTTGTTCTATCATATCTCTTGCTTTACTGCTAAAAACTAGGAAAGGTGAGAAGATCTGGGGACAGCAGTCCTGTGCCCCAGCACCCTGGTGGGTGGTGTGTGCATCTCATGGTGAACATCATACTGGATGTCGCGGGCCCTCCCTCTAGAGCCTGCTTTGCTCCTTTGTGTGCTGGGGCAGAAGGGAGCCTAGACCAACTTTGTTTCCTTGGTTGCTTTGGGTTCTCTTGAGTTATCTTTGGGATATGATCTGGTATAATAATAGGATGTCCAAAGCTGGAATGGTAGAGGAGCAAGAGATACGTGGTTCCGTCCATGAAAATCATGGGTAGATTTAAGGGTTGCAAGTGACCAACTGGGAGTGGCTGGAAACATTCGTTGTTTGTATTTGACAAAGCTGTGACAAAATTGCTTCCTCGGGGCTCAGCTATGAGGAACATTAATAGCTATGAAGAGAAAAAGATCTGAAAAATTGCAAACTGTGAAAGAGTAACAGAAAGTTAAAGAAGCATTCTCTGTGGAGTAGAATTCTAGTCGTTTGTAAAAACTAAGTGAGGAAGTTCTGAGAGAACTATTTAAGGGATACAGTCCCAGAAAGGGTATCAGATGCCTTTTCCTAAGTATGTTCCGGGAAGTGTGCCCTTGAATAGTTTTGTTCGCCTACAACTTCACAGGCCCCCCTGTATTTAAAGTTTCAAACATGCTGGGCTTTTTCTTTTTCCTTTCTTTTCTTGAATGATAATTTCAGTTTAGCAAGAATATTTTAGCAATTTAACCTTCAGGCACGTGGAAACAGCCTGAGAAATCTATGTAGAATAGAGCCCGGTCCTGCTCCAGAATGCCCCCACCCCCCACCCCTTACCTACACCATCCTCCAAAGACATAAAATTCAAATCAGTGACTTCAGTTAAATCACTGAGCTGTTTCTTGCCAAGAGTTTTAGAGGAACTGAATGTCTAAAGGTGTGGAAGACCACACAGGCTCCTGAAAAATAGTGACGTATATTTGCTTAGTCAGACAGCCAGAAAGAAGAGTTCTTTCTGAGATACATGGTGCATTTCTGCTTTCAATGCAGAGGATTGAAAAAGTTTACCAAGAGGACGCTGAACTGTGTTTGGGAAGCTGCTCAAGATAAACCCTTGGATGCCTCAACTTCTGGTTATTTGGGTTTGGGGACCAGGCTGTCTGTCTCTTCTCTCCCACGACTGTGCTAGAAGCCTGTCTTCCGTGGTTGGGTTTGGTGAAGGCACTGCTTTGAAGTCATCCACCTCCAACAACAAAGCAGGGATCCCCACATCCCTCTCACCAAGGCCTGCAGGACTGACACCGGCAGAGCTCACCGGGGTCCCTGAGAAGAATGCCAGGAATGTCCATCATTTCCTGTCAGGAATGACTCAATAAGCTCAGCATGGGGCTGGCCTTTCAGCCGCACCTTTTCCAAGCACCTCTGAATGGAAATGATATAGGATCAATTGCAAAGGACTGACCCTGGGCAGAGACCAGGTTAGGGCAGGAAACAGGAATCTGATTTCTTGGAAATGTTCAAGCCATTTGCATCACTTTGTGGGAGGGTTTTATTTATGTGGCTTTGTGAATCCTAATGAAGTTGATATTTCTGATTTTTTAAGAATTTGGTGTCACATGGCTTGTGGAGAAGTAGACACAAAAGAGATTCTCAGAGTCACCTTGAAGGAGATTCGTAGAATATCTCACCCTACTCTCTGCTTCCAGTCAGGCAGGCGGGGTTCCTGAGACCTAAGAACGGGAGTTCCGTGGCTGTCACTTTCTTTTAAATAACTTAAGCAGGTTTCCTAACTTTTATCATTAGAGATGATATTCACACCATCTCTTGCACCAGTATTTGTCCAGGTTTCACTTCTGCTCCTATCAAGGTCCTACCTGCCTAGTCCTTCTAGCTCATTAGTAAAAAATTTGTTCCACATGGTGTTCCCATGTGATTATGATTTTATTTTAACCATTTTCATGTGAAAGAAACCATTAAGCATCATTTCTCATTTCTCGGCTATCTATTATGTGTTAGGCAATTTCTCACTCATTAGTTCATTTAATTCTCTCAGAAATCCTTTGAAGTGGGAATTACCTGCAGTTTGCAGGTGAGGAGGACTGAAGCCCCTAGAGCTGAGTGGCATGGCCAACATTTGTATTCAACCTGACTTCAGTCCCCACAATCTCTCCACTCCATCCATGGCTAAGAAACACACAGATACATCCATTCTCAGAGCATCTCAAGATTAAAAAAAAAAAAAATGCTTATTTATTTTTGAGAGAGAGAGCATGTGGAGGAGGGGTGGAGAAAAGAGAGAGAATTCTTTTTTTTTTTAATTTTTTTAATGCTTATTTATTTTTGAGAGACAGAGCACAAGCAGGGGAGGGACAGAGAGAGAAGGAGACACAGATCTGAAGCAGGCTCCAGGCTCTGAGCTGTCAGCACAGAGCCCGATGTGGGGCTTGAACTCACCAACCACAAGATCATGACCTGAACTGAAGTCACTCAACCAACTGAACCACCCAGACTCCCCAAGAGAGAGAGAATTCTAAGCAGGCCCCACATTGTCAGCCTAGAGCCTGAGGTGGGGCTCTATCCCATGCTCTGTGAGATCATGACCTGAGCCAAAATCAAGAGGTGGATGCTCAGTCACCTGAGCCACCCACGTGCCCTGCATCTCAAGATTTTGATGGGAAAACAAACGATCACATGTATATGTGGATTAAATCAGCAGCTGTTTATACATGGTCTCATGTTTCATAATTCATAATATGTATCGATTGAATACTTGAGCCCTGAAGTTTTCAACCGTTTTAAGTAGAATTCCTCCCTGCCCTTTCCTGGTTTGCATTTGCTTACGAATCCTGGTAAGAGTGTGGGGAGGGAGAATAATTTGTTTGTCCTACAATTGGGTTGAAGCTGAATGTGGTTTGTTTTTATTTTTGGAAAAACTAAGGGGAAAAAAAAATCTCAGCCATTTTTCTGCTCAGACAGCATGAAGGCATTAGGTTGTTTCCAGTGCTTGGTCGTTAGGGGTAGGGTGGGAAAGAGTGATTCCTTTTGGTAGCAACTCCAAGTAACTTAAAACAGATGAACTCTGAAATTTTCCTTGAAAGACTTGAGCTGTTCATTTGGAGGCCCCCCAGGGAAGGGAATGATGTCTGAGAGTCGTTGGTTTTGAGGGAAGACACAGTCCTCAGCAAAGTGGTGAGCCGGAGGGCTCCTCTCCTCCCTCACAGTCCCTGCTGGTGCCTTTGCTCTGCAGGATGCCAGCTCATCTTTAGATTCCGATAGTCTGGTTCACATGCTGGCTTTGCCCCTTGCCACCAAATCACCCACTCTTGAAGTACCACTTTGCTCATCTGGGAAATGGGAATAACAAGAAAACCTTCCTTGCAGGATGTGTGAGTTATAACACTTACAAGTAATACAGAAGAGGGGCCAAGTATATAGTCGGTCTGCACTGACCTGTGGCTGCCGGTAAGTTGCTGACAACTCTCAACCCTCTTGCTCCCTTCCCCTCCATTTTCCAGGCACCAGCCTCCCGTGTTTGTGTTACCTCGGCTCTCCCTTTGTGAAGCCTGGTAGGCCTCATGCCCTCTGACCCTTCCCGCCTTCTGTCCTCCCTCCATCAAAACCTCACTGCCCTCACTCTTATGTACTCTTCCCTGTACCAGGGTCATACTTTGTTCAGGGAATATCGAAGGAGTCTATTGTCTTGCAGGCCTTTTTAAAAATAATTAAAGACCTAGTGGCCACTAGCAAAGAGGATATTTTAAAGGGAAGAAACACATGCTGGGGGCTAAGAGCAGCTTTCTTGGAGAGGTGACATAGCATCCTCATGGCTGAGAGAGCGTACCCTGGGTTGAATTTCCGGCTTTGCCACTTAGTGGCGAGACAGCCTTGGGTAAGTCAACCTCTCAGTGCCTCATTGTCCTCATCAAAAAATGGGGGTAATTCAAGTATCTACCTATAGGGAGGTGAGAACTGAATGAGTTAAAATAGTTAGAACAGTATCTTGCATGTAAAGAGAACTGCATACAAGTGTGTGTTATGAAAAGTGACGGAAATGGTCACACGGTGGCTGCTGCAGCGGGTCCAGGTTGGTGAAAGAATCTGTGTTTCAGTGTCTTTTTGGAAGCAAGGAAACTATCCCAGAAAGCCTTCAGTAGACCCTCTGTCACAGGTCATTGGCCAACATTGAGCCTCAGTCTTTTCCTAAATCAGTATGGACGAAGGGAGTAGGGCTGGCTCTGGTTGGCTTGGGCTAATCATTTAGGTGTAGAATGTATAGTGAGGAATTAAGGACTTTGACCGCTCTTATTATGTAGAACTTAATAGCCATGGTATTTAACATAATATTATATATAGTATTGTCATATTTATAATTTAATGTTAATTTAGACTGAGTAATTATTAATTATTAAATAACAATGTGATTTATTTATAATCTGATCCATTATTACCTATGCTTTGTTCCACTTACAAAATTGTCAGGTTTTATATAGCACATTGAAAAATTCAGTTTATTTACAAAATAATTACAAGTTTACTTTTCAGTGCCTTATAATTTTGTTATAAATGGAGCTACAAAGGTGTTGAACTCTCAAGAATACAACTCTCATGTTGTATTCTTAGCGAACACAACTCTTGCCACAGGAAACATTGTGAAACTGGTCTCCTGAGTCATAACTATAAACACTTCGTGCTTCTTCCGATGTTTTTCATTTTTTAGCCTTTTTATAAATTTTTGAAAACTGACATTTGGCCCTGATTGAAACAAGCTTCTCTTTTCATATGCTACGATAGTTTTTTTTTTTTTTTGATTGGTGTAAATATTTCCATACACAGATCAATTTTTTTCATACACTGAGAAGATGAAGAACTGTAGACTTGTCAGGAAAACAGGAGAATGGAACTAGCAGTCTGCAAAAGTTCTGGCAGAAACTTAGAATACATTCTTATTCTAAATGCCTAAAGATGCCTCTGTTCTCTAATATTTGAGATAGACTTTTTATTACATTCTTGTTCTGTGAAGCAGAAAAATGCGTAAAATTACTGTTGACATTTTAGATGATAGAGTTTTCAATCCAAGCTCAGGCATTCAAAGCAGTGTAAGCGAGAGATAAGCATATTCTTCCCCTTTGGGTTTTATTTCGTTTTGTACTTGGAAGAGGAAGTCCTCATGCTAGCTCATATTCAGTACTTTACTGGGGCCTTTTGATGAAGAATATGAAGATATAGTGATTGCTCTACCTCACATTTTACATAGAAATCTTACTGTTGAATTGCTTTTGAGATAATTGAGGAGAGATGGAAATACTTATTCATATGAGCTCTCACTGACTACCCACCACGTGCTGTGAATTGTGGTACAAAGATAAAGAAAACAAGGTCCCTTTCCTGACTATTAATTATCATTGGCATTTATAATTCATTTTTTTCAGTTTCTCAGAAAATAAGAGGTATAGTAATCCTTATGAAAACAAAAAAACGCTTTAAAAAATCTGCATACTAGTGATAGCCTACTTGAGAATCCTCATCAAAGGGTTCCCCCAAAGACTCATAAAGTATAGGGAGTTTAGAGAGAGCTGCCATTTTGTGATGGAAGTGATATGAACCAGGGTGTCAGAGATTTGTGAATAAATTCTGCAAGTGGGAATGGAAATGGAGTTGGGGAACAGCTGGGGGTTGTGGGAGGAGATATCCCTTGGCCCAGAGAAAAGGTGAGTGAAGCATTAATAGGAGTTTGGGGAAGAGATTCAGGCAAGGAAGATGGGCCTTACACAGTGCTTTTTTCTTAGGAAATAAACGCAGTTTTTGAGATTTGCTGAGAAATTGAAGCAAGCAAGACTCATGGGAAAATGTCATTCTTAGTCAAGGCAATATGAAAATGATGTGACATTTATTAACTATCCATAATGTGTTGGGCATCATGCACAGTAAAGAAGGGAGATGTAAGCTTTGCCTTTGGGAATTTCCGATTTAATGAAAAGCAGACAGTTTTCCAACACTGGTACATTTGCATAAAAGAAAAATATCAGCCAGCCCTACAAATTGTTTCCCCACCCGCCAGCAGAATTTCAAAAGGCACAATAGAGGGCACCACATGCCAGATGGAATGTGAGCCGTCTCTCTCTGTCTCCAGTGTTGCTGTCAGTTCGCTATTGGCAAAACTTCAGTGGTTTCCGGGTAAGGTTGGGACTCTCCTTTGTACCCGCCCCTTCCCGTCTGTGCAAGTGAAGAGGGCATATGCAGAGTCTCTTTCCTTTGCTCCACAGAAAAGATTCAGGATGAAGTGTAAGAATCTGTTTGATATAAGCCCGTGAAAGAAGGTTGGAAGGTAATTTCCGTCTCCATATGGTGTACACACCAGCGACCACAGCTGTTCCTAAGCTGCTGCCTTGTGAATCCACTCTGCTTTTTAACAGCAGCTATATTCGTTTAAAACACAGTTCAGAAAGTATGCATAAAATAATTTGGTTTGGAAGCCTTCACTATTTGTTGCACTTTTGGTAGACCAAAATGTGCCTCCTCTAAACAGTGAAGCCTGTGAATGAGGAGGTCAGGGAGACCAAGTGACCTTAAACTTGTAAATTTATACCACCAAGCCTTCATTTGCTCTTTATGGAAAGAGAGATAACAAAACCACCTACGTCACAGGGCATTATGAGGATTATTTGATGTAAGTGAAACGCCTGGCACTTACAAGGTATTCCACAAATGCTCGTTACTAATCAAGACAGAAAGACAAAGATAGAAAACTAGATTTTGTGAAAATAACGGAGTTCAGTACTTCATTTGAGCTCTGTCTCTCCCACGCTGTCTCTGCCTCCTTCTCTCTGTCTACACATGCACACCCCCCTACATGTGCATGCATGACTGGATATTTGAAGAATGGAGTTCAGAAGTAGTCTTTTTTTTTTTTTTTTTTTTTTTTTGCATATGTATTAACTAACTAGCTATGTGAATTTACAAGATGATGTAAACTCTCTGGGTCTCAAATAAGCCAGTCTGCAAAATGAAGGGAGTAGAGTAGGTGATTTTGAAACCTTCTTTAGGCCATGCACTGTTATGGGTGTGATCTGTAATGTCATCCAGAGCTCTATTCCACCCCTACGTTTTATTTTATTTTACTTTTTTTTTTTTTTTCAAGTTTACTTATTTTTGAGAAAGAGTGAAAGAACACAAGCAGGGGAGGAACAGAGAGGGAAAGAGAGAGAATCCCAAGTAGGCTCCACACTGTCAGTGCAGAGCCCAATGTGGGGCTCGAACTCAGGAACTGTGAGATCGTGACCTGAGCCAAAATCAAGAGTTGGATGCTTACCTGACTGACCCACCTAGGTGACCCTGATTTTACATACATAGTACTGGTTTTTACTTTTACTTACTTCAACACTTCAGAGTAAATATTTTGGTACCTTCCCTTTAGATATATTTTTCCAGTTCTCTGAAACAAAAGTTAGTTGGTAAAAATTGACAGATGGAAAGCTCTCATCTCATTAGTTTTGTTCAAAATATTAGTGATCTCATGATTATTGGTTTTCCATTTGGTTCCCTTCATGTAACTTTAGAGGTACTGAAGTATTTTCTAGGCTTACGTGTTTTGAACTCACTTTATTCTAGATTTCCACACTCAATCATGGAAGATTCTGGTCCCTCCCAGCTTCATAAAATCAGTGGGTAATTATTCAAATATACATGTCTACAAATTTAATAAAAAGCATAACGTTTCCATTAATAACCCCAAGAAAACTTGCAGTTTCTCTCAGTTCAGTGATCTGTTTATATTTATCATATTATGAAATTTTTCTTTGTGCTTCTCATGTTAATGAAAGCCACATTGAATGAAAACATAAATCTACTAGTTATCAACAAAGGAAAAAGAAATCACTTGAACCATGCTCTGTATTGAGATGGCTTGCTGGGAGCAGTGACTTTCTTACCTTCTCAGGCTAATGACCAAGTATTAGAATCCATCCACCAAAGGAAAAAAAAAAGGTGCCAGGTGGTCTTCTCTGCTTTGGAGCTTTTTTCCTTCCTCTGAGATTGTGGTTATGTAAAGTGGGAACACTTATATTTTAAAAGCTCAGCTAGTCCTTCTCCCAGCTAGGATATTATTAAATTGATTCCTTCCCTCTCTGCCTCTTTGTATATAGTTAACCTCACTTTCAAAATTGTGAATAAGTCAGCATTTAGAATGAAGGGAAGAAGAAAAGAGTATTAACTTTTTTGTCCTATTTTAATTGCAAATACCTACAAAAGGTGGATTCTGATAAGTTCAGAGTCTTTTTTTTTTTTCTCCCTGGCTGAGCACATGGGGGTGGTGGTGTGGTTTTGGTATGTATACCTAGGCTGAACACAATCGGAGGGGATGGTATGTATACCCTGGATGAGCATGTGGTGGGGGCGGGGGTAAGTATACCCACGGTTGGAGAGAGTGGAAGAATTTGGGGTTCCAGGGTGCTCAGGGAAGCACCAGGAAGGGAAGGACCCATGCGTGGGAAGATCTGGAGGGAGCAGAGTGTGCAGCAGGTTTCGACATTGGGGTATGAAGTGATCTTATTTAGTCCTCAAGGGCAGGGCTTATAGGCAGAAGGGAGTGAACAAACCCTTGCATCCTTACAATTACTTTTTTTGTTTGTTTTTAAATATTTTTTCTTAGCCATGGTGTAAGTTTAATGGGGACAGAGTGTCTTGTTCATTACTGTACCTGGGACGGTTCCTCAGCTCAATAAATATTTGAGAAAGGAAGAGTGATATGTTTTGTGTGCTTATGATGTGCATCCTACTTAGGGTGTTTTCTTAAATCTTACTGAAGCCCATGATCTGGTAGTCCTCTCCCCAAAGGTGCCTGTGTATGGACAAAGAATATTTTCTAAAGTTGAATTCAGGGAAGGCAGAGGCTCAGACCCCACGTCAAATAGTCAGTTATAGCACAGACTCAGATCCAGGAAAAGTAAAAGATAGCAGTGGCTAGGTCTGAGAAGGGAGGAGACAAACTCAAGCCAACCTTGGGGAGGAGGAGGTCAGAGAGTGACTAGGGTCAAAGGGAGAAGACTGAGCAAAGCAAGGACCTGCTGAAGCACCTGGAAATCTCTAAGGTAGGACCGGGTGTCTCTTTGCTTCTTCAGAAAGATACTGGGACAGTCCTTTTGCTTCATTTGAATTTACTCTATTTCCGTTAAACTTAAGATTATAGACCTCTTGTGAAGTACAAATACACTAGGAAGTTTTAGAAAGAATGGTGGTTCTTAATGGTCACCTGCACTTCAGGCTGCACTGTTGAATCAGATTACTTTCTCCATAAAATCTCGCTGAGGTCCTCAAATCTGTTGTTAATAAAAGGTTCATGTTTCAGAGATATGAGAGGTTCAAGGAGCTTTGGAATGAAGGCACCTAGGATTGGGGAAGAAGAGTGTTGAGATGTAGAGCAGGAATTCAGAGAGGTGAGTGTGAAACACAAACTTTCCATAATGATTTTCTTTAGGTCTGTTCCTATCTCCCTTCTTTCCAGAAAGCAAGTGAGAAGAGGCCATCTTTAAGGAGGCTTGAGGGAGAGTACAGTCTGCAGTCTGAGGGGAAGCTACCTTTATTATATTTTATTTTATTTTATTTTATTTTATTTTATTTTATTTTATTTTATTTTTCAATATATGAAGTTTATTGTCAAATTGGTTTCCATACAACACCCAGTGCTCATCCCAAAAGGTGCCCTCCTCAATACCCATCACCCACCCTCCCCTCCCTCCCACCCCCCATCAACCCTCAGTTTGTTCTCAGTTTTTAAGAGTCTCTTATGCTTTGGCTTTCTCCCACTCTAATTCTCTGTATGGCTTATTTCACTTAGCATAACACTCTCCAGTTCCATCCATGTTGCTACAAAGGGCCATATTTCATTCTTTCTCATTGCCATGTAGTATTCCATTGTGTATATAAACCAGAACTTCTTTATCCATTCATCAGTTGATGGACATTTAGGCTCTTTCCATAATTTGGCTATTGTTGAGAGTGCTGCTATAAACATTGGGGTACAAGTGCCCCTATGCATCAGTACTCCTGTATCCCTAGGGTAAATTCCTAACAGTGCTATTGCTGGGGGGAAGCCACCTTTAGGTAGAGGTCCCCAGAGCAACAGTGGTGAGCCGAAGGGCACGCCGGCTTCCCTGGGCCCTGGGGCTGAGCCCATCTCTGCATGCTGGGAAGAAGGACTCCTCAACCAAGTTCTGTGAAAAGAGTTAATTTTCACTAGGAAGAGGAAGTTTGCATGATTCCTGGGCCCTCCATGAGAGCTCCTGGAATAAAATCCTAGAGTATCTGTTATCTACCTATTATATCCTACCCCTGTGCTAGAGTGTGGGATTGTTTTGCTGAGACATGGCATCAGTATTTATGGTCGTTGTGGTCTAACAGAGGAGGGGAAAAAAATCAACATAATCATACTATAGTTTGAAAGATGTTTGAAAGGAAATAGAGGATAGATAGAGGACCCAGATTCTAAGGTTACTAATTCTGTAGGGAGGACAGCAATGTGTGATCAGAGAAAGGAATAGGGAAGGATGATTGTTTAAGGGAAGGGGCATTAAAATGAGGGAGTCCCTAGGCAGTCAGTGGGAGGGTCTCGAGGCAGAGACAGACTGAAGATACAGCAAGGGAATCAAGGAGCATTAAGTACCAGTCTTCTGTAATCCAGTATCCAGTGATAGTTGTTAATGCTGTGTGGCTTAGGCTCCCAATATGTGCTCGATGCCCTGGAAGATTTGGAATAGTAAATCTTGGTCCCTGCGGTCAGCATGTTACAAGCAAGTTAAGGAGACAAAAGTTACTGACAGGTAACAGTAGCAAACAGTGCCAGTGAGTTCCAACAGTAGCTCTCTGTGGTGAAGGTGCGTCCAAAGGAAATCAAGAAAGGAAGAGGAAAACCATTGTAGTAGTCTGGAGCTCTGGGTGAGGAGAGCAGGAGTTAGCTTAGGGAGCGTGTGGGGATGGGAGAAAAGGCCCCCAGAGAGGGAAACTGTTTTCCTGACTGGAGCTGGGGTTGTAGGGAGGGTGTGGTGGGGGGTGGGTAAGGAGCCAGGCTAGCAAGCTGAAAACCAGGACGAAAGAA
The DNA here is from genome assembly GCF_023721935.1 of Panthera uncia. Taxonomy (NCBI): domain Eukaryota; kingdom Metazoa; phylum Chordata; class Mammalia; order Carnivora; family Felidae; genus Panthera; species Panthera uncia. The sequence goes on along the minus strand of NW_026057586.1, from coordinate 50,289,900 downwards.
TTTAGACTTGATTCAGTTAAAATAGCCCGTCTCTGAAAGTGTTTTAACAGAGCAGTCTGTATAGCAAAAGGGGTATTAAGGGATATTGAGGGTGACTGATGTGATGTTGCCTCACAATGTTACACAGAAAGAGGAGAAAGGGGCAGTGAGGGGACAGGAGATGGAGCTGTAGCTATCACCAGCGAACAGGCTGATAACATACTTGTGACAGTAGGAATGAAGTGAAAGAGACACTGTAATCTGTGACTCCAGGATGTCTGCTGACTCTTCCTGTGGTCGCTGATAGCATCTGGCACTGAGGTTCAGAGGTCAGCACGCGAGGCCGCAGCTCGGCACAGACCCTGCTCCCACCACGGAGGAATCCAGGCACTTACGTTGCTTAGGACCCAGGCCGCCACCTTTCATTTCATTGAGACAATTAGGCAACTAATTATTTTTCTTTGTGGTTTGTTACTTTCTTGATTTGAATAGATCTTTTCAGTTTGGTTGGTTATTTGGAAGTGGCTGAAATGCAACCATGGATAGTCAGGTACAAATAATAAGCGCTTTTTACGAAGCAGCTGTTACTTCACCAATGTGCCAGTGTGGTCTTGGAAACGTTTTTGGTTTCGGGGAAATAAAAACAATGGCAAACCAAGCCTAGAACAAAACATTGTAAAAGAAGTATCAAACTATAAGGGAGGACAGTAGTCTGTGGGTAAGTAAATCGCTTTCTGGAAGCCCTGATGCTGAAGGCTGGCGCTAGGGTCCTAAAGTCTGAAGCTGATTTTGGAAACCCATCTTGAAGAGGTAGTGAGTGGTGAGTGAGTGCTGAGCTGCCCAGGAGGATGGCGGGATTGCAGGAGGAAGCGGGAAGTCACGGTATGAGCCTGTACTTCTGCAGACCTGTCACCCTGTCGTCAAACCCCCTCTCGCCAATCCTCCTATGGAAAGATTGGCTTTTTCCTTATTACCAGGGAGGTCTTCAGTCTGAGATTCTACACTTTGTTTCTCTTTATAGGCTCTGGCTAGGGAGAAATTAACCTGGAGCTTCTCTGCTTTGCCTTCTTTAAATAGAAGAAACATACTTCAGCATTTCACCCATTGTTTGTATTGGTAGAATGCCTCCGTATCCATATATCTGCGGTCACATGGGCAATCTCATATGAGCACTTGATAAAATGTGGTGTTCAGGGGCCTCATACATTAGGTGGAGTCGTCTTTTGTTACTTTTTTTTTTTTTTAATAACAGCGTTATTGAGACATAACTCACATATGATTCAACTCACCAATTTAAAGTGTACAATTAGATAGTTTTAGTGTATTCAGAATTATGCAATAATCACCACAATCAATTTTAGAACATTTTCATCACCTCAGAAAGAAACCTTGTACCTATTAGCAGTCATTCCCCTCTTCTCCCCAACTCTTCCTACCCCTTTGTAACCCAAGCTACTTTTTGACTCTATGGATTTTCCTGTCCTTTTTGACTCTATGGATGTTTCATATAAATGGCACCATTTATATGAATGAGCCTGGATGGCTCAGTCAGTTAAGACTCCAACTTTGGCTTAGGTCACAATCTCAAGGTTCATGAGATCAAGCCCCACTTTGGGCTCTGTGCTGACAGTGTGGAGCCTGCTTGGGATGCTGTCTCTCCCTTTTGCTCTGCCCCTCTACCACCCACGCTCACTTGCTCTCTCGGTCTCTCTCTCAAAAATAAATAAACATTAAAGAAAAGTATAAAAAAATAAATGGAACCATACAATGGTCTTTTCTCTCTGGCTTATTTCACTTAGCATCATGTCTTCAGGGTTCTCATGTGTTGTACCACGTGTCGGTATTTCTTTCCTCTTTATTGCCGAATAATATTCTTGTGTATATGCCACATTTATTCACTGATCATTTGATGGGCATTTGGCTTCTTTCCATGTTTTGGCTGTTATGAATATTGCTGTGGACATGGATGTGTAAGTTTTTGGTGTGGATGTATGTTTTCACTGCTCTTGGGGAAGTGTTTAACTTTGGGAGGAACAGCCAGCCTGTATTCCAAAGTGGCTGCACCACTCCTTCATTGTGTCCTTTACCCCCAAAGGGGAAAAAACCCATCTTCAATTACTTTGCTATAGTACAGTGGTGATTTGTATTAACTAAAGAGGATAGAGCTGAAATGATCTGAGAGTGGTTTTAGGTATGGTGTCATTTATTTACATCTCCATATCTATACATTACAGTATACTTCAGTTTGCCACCATGTGAAAAAGAAAACCCGGTTAATATTTCTGTTCTCCTTTCCCTAAGTTGGTGAGGTGTGGGGCAGGGCTACATCTGAGCTTGCCAGTGTGGTAGCCAGGGGCTGCGTGTGGCTACCGAGCCCTCGAAAATGTGTCTAGTTCAAACTGAGATATGCTGTGAGTCTAAAATCCACCAGATTCGGAAGACTTAATATGACAAAAAGAATGTAAAATATAACGATTTTTATATTGATTACACATTGAAAGGATAATATTTGGGATCTGTTGGGTTAAATAAGATATACTGTTAAAAATAATTTCACCTGTGTCTTTGTACCTTTTTTATGTGTCTATTAGAAAATATTAGATTACATGTGTGGCTTATATTTCTATTCGGCAGTGCTATTATATACTATTTTCTAGGCTTTATTTTTTGAATACTGGAAAAGAAAAAAATTTAACTCTCTTTTGGGTAGATTCAGATGGTTATTGGCAAGTTTTTTTTTTTTAATCACTAAAGAAAGAGCAGAAATCCATTTGCCCTTGACTGAGAACAGTGAGTCAGCCTTCAACAGAAGGGTGCTGACTGACCGACTGACCAGCCTTCCTTCAAAATTAATTCATCACCTAACCAACAAAATAAGACAAAGCCTTCACAGAAAAAAGAAACGTGACCATAAAGACATTAAAACAAACTCCTGTGATAATCGAATATAACTCCTTCACTGACTCTCCCAGTAACATGCTGGCCTAGGACAGTGTCCCCTCTCTTTGTGTAGCTCAGGAGAGTGACTGGTGGACATTGCAGGCCAAGAAAGAAAAAAAGACAATATACATGTGGCAAGTTGTTGGGGAAATGTTGGGCGAGGCTGATCTTTCAACTAATATGTGTGGGTACCACTTAATCGTAGAGTTGGCCCTGTGTTTCTCACCTGCCTTTTTTCGTTCAAGGTCAGTTTTCAGATTACCAGGAGAGCTATGTTGAAGGCGTAACATACTTGGCAGCCATCTTCTGTAAAGCACACGTTATGTACTGGTGTTTTTAATCTCAACTATTTGGACATAAGATTACCACTGGTGGCTTCATGATTCAGAAAAGAGAACAGACCTTTTTTTTGGCACCATCCCCAGGTAACATAATTTAGCTTGACTCCAGACCTTAAGACAGATAAATTCCTGAATTCTACTCCAGTGGGAAGAAAACTCCTTCCCCTTTGGCTGAGACTTTCGCTGATGTGTAAAATGAAACTTGGGGTGGTGTTGGGGGAATGGATTCAAAAGGTGAGACAAAGTCCATAAAACCTTAGGGCAAAGAGTAAATGAAGAATCCTGATCTCTCCCATGGCCCATCCCAAGTGACCATGGAAGAAGAAGGAGAAAAATAGGTGGGAGCCAGTCAGGATTTTGTTCTTGGATGACAGCAGAGGGATTCCACGTGTCTTTAAATGATGTCTCTTGTCAAAAACATTCTTAACTGTTTTAATGATGTTGTTTCTTTGAGCTCACTGCCAAATCAAAATAACTAAGTCTATTTTCTTCTTTGTCTTGATGAGTTCGTAAGTGAAGGATTTGGCAGGTTACTCAATCATCACTCATCACTTGTCCATTTTAAAGGAACAGCTTTAGGGAAGTCCCCCTGGGAAGTACTGAGAGGCCATTATGGTTTACTGAAAAACGGGGTAATTAAGAGAGAGAATGATCCAATAAACTAATTTCTGTGTTGAACACATGTGTTTTAAAATTAGATTTTCTGGTTGATTTTAGGGCCAACTTTACGAGCAACGATCCCCCTTTAAGAAGCTCCTCAGTATCCTTTTTCCCTCCTGTACTGTCCTACCTCCATAACTAAGAGGCATGGGAGAGTTAGGAGATTGTATCCTGGCCCTGGCTCTACTTCCATGAAACTTCTGGAAGGAAGATGGAGAAAAGAATAAGCAAAGGTATTCTAGCACATAGGCAATACTTGCTGCCCTAGGTGTGCAGAGGTAGCTGGTTTGGTGTCTCTTGATGTAGACCTGGCATTAGCAGAGTTTTAAGGTAGACAGAACTATCTCAAATGCTCCTCTTATCTACGCTCAGGTTTTACATACCTCGCTCTGGTCAGTCTCTTCCAGGCATCCTGCCCCTTCACTCTTTCAGGAACCCGAAGTGTGAGAAAAGCTGTCTGATTTAGGATTTAACTTCTAAATACATTCTATACATATGTACTGGGCACTGTGCATGCTTACTTTTCCAGGTGGTCATTCACTCAAAAGGAGACCTTGATGTAAGAGCCCTGTGTAGTGTAACTCCAAACAAGAACACGCAACAAATGACCTTCCAGACTTAGAGCTGATTGGCAGGGCAAAGTCCGTTTCATTGGTACCCTTCACATCTTTTTTTTTTTTTTTTTTTTTTTTTAAATTTTTTTTTCAACGTTTTTTATTTATTTTTGGGACAGAGAGAGAGAGAGAGCATGAACGGGGGAGGGGCAGAGAGAGAGGGAGACACAGAATCGGAAACAGGCTCCAGGCTCTGAGCCGTCAGCCCAGAGCCTGACGCGGGGCTCGAACTCACGGACCGCGAGATCGTGACCTGGCTGAAGTCGGACGCTTAACCGACTGTGCCACCCAGGCGCCCCAGTACCCTTCACATCTTAATACAAGATGAATTTCTGTGCCCACACCTAAGTCCCTAAGTCCCTAAGTCCCTAATCCATCTAAGCTCCTCATTAGAATCCGGGTGAGCCAACTCTATCCACCTGTTATTTAGATAGCAAGTAAGAACCAGGTGTGGTGGTAGAGCACAGAGGAAATTGGAGAAATAGCTCCACTTGGGAAAGAGAAGTCTTGGGGAGTGATCATCTGGGGAGAGAGTCTGTGGTCATAAATTCTTCAGACAAGAACATAGATGGGAGAAGTCCAAAATAAGGAGGGGCTTATTTTAACAGGTGGAACTGTCCAACAGTGATCCAGGCCGCCCCATAAGTCTCTGCTTCCATCCAGAACTGCTTCCCATTCACAGAAGTGAAGGCTTGCCTTCTGCAGAGAGGGCCAGCCCAGATAGCTCCAGCAGGCTTCCCCTCTCCCGGCCCCACCACCCTCCCATCTTCTCAATTGTTTGGATAAGTCCGCAAACTCAGGTGGAGAAAGGAGAATTGCTCTAAATTGCCAGAAATGTGTGTCTGTTCAAACACGAAACTCAATTCAGTAGCAGTTAAAAAGATCATTGCTTTTTCAACATGAGAAACAAAAATATGTCCTCAGCGGGATGTTTCAAGGGTATGTTAGGAAATGACTGATAGAATTTTTGGTCCTGACAGGGTCCTCTGAGAGCATTCTTAAAAATTACTCGTTTTATAGATAAGGAAATTTAGAAGAGTAAAATAACTGCAAATGGGACCAAAAACAAAAAAATCACAAGCAAACTGAACATTCTTCTCTTTTTTCAACTCAGACTTGAGGTTTATCTCACATCCATAGTCCTCCTCTTGCCTGAACTCTTTCCTGGCAGGGTCCAGCAGGTCCCTTTGCCCCAAAGAAAATGCGGTACCTCTGGCAAACCACATCTTTATTCAGCCTTAGACATATTTATCTAACTCAGTCGGAAGAACTTAAAAAGATAAATTTCCAATTCTGCAAATTTACTGTAACTTTTGAAAAACGACCTATATCCTGCCTAAGATATGCCATCCCCTTAGTCATAAGCTCTAAATAGTCAAGGATCCCGTTTTTGTTGGCAGTGATGTTGAAAATGCTGAATGGAGAAGGCTTGTTTTCATTCTCCTCCACTTGGTATGGAGCAGTGAGAATAACAACAAGGGGGAAGCAGCTGAGAAACCCCACTACCATGGGGACGGCAGGATCTTCATGGAAGAGTCTAGTTGACTTCATTTACACCTCATTTTGTGTAAACACTGGGCTTTGTAGGCATCTATTTCCAGCCAGCTCAGCAAATCCACCGAAGGATTTTGCGGATTTTATCAGTTGCCCCACCTCAGTTTCAGAGATGAGGAGTTCGAATCAACAGAATTTCGGTCCCCTCTCTGAATATGTAAGCCTTGCTTGACTACTGTACTCAACTCCATCAGCTTGAGCATGTGACATGGACATTCTTCAAGGCAGAGTTAAAAACATCTGCAGGCTCGAAATCAGCCGAGTTCCCCAGGGAGGGTGTTAAATCCAGAGTGTGCTGATCTGTTTCCTGTCTCTGTTATGATTTCTTCACTGTAACTGAATATCCTTTGGCGCTCCAGTGACTGGGTACTCTGGTGCAGCTGTGTCAGCAGGCCAAGGACTGTTGGCTTAGGGGGCTCCATTTGCGTTTACACAGCTAGCTTCCATAATTCCAGTCAGGCCTATTAATTTACAGGGTAAGCCACTCCTTGTCTGCACATCAGCATGCCTCCCTGTGCAGTCCGTGCTGTTAAACATAATCTAATTAAGGCTCATTAAGGGAGAGCAGTCACCTAGCTGTACTGATCCCTGCCAAGAGAAAACTCCCAGGGACATGAGCAAACTATCTTCCCAACAAAATGCCCATGGAAACACTGCCAAAGAGCAGTGAAACATTTAAGAACTTGAAGGTGTTCCCAGGCTCATCTTCAGAGAAGGAGCTAGGGCTAACCACTTGACCAGAAGGAGGGGGCTGAAATCTCAGAGTTGTGTATTGTGTGGCCATATCTGCATAGCTCTTACCTATCCCCTGTATTTTATGTTTACTTTCTGCTTGGAAAGCTGATCTTGCCTTCCCAACAGACTTTCATCCTCACGTGGGATCTCTCCAGAATCAAAAAGGTGAGCAGCTCAGGGGTTACCACTGCCCACATCCCACAGTTCAGTCAGAATCTGCTTTGTTGGAAGGGAAACTGTGCCTTTTGGAAATCTTGAAGATTACATAGTTTATTCTCAAAACACTGCATCAGCCATCAGTGGGTTTCCAGTAAGCTGTGAGAGCATTTAACCCAAAGTGGGCTTGTGACCTTCTTGAGCTGAGGTGTGGGAAGGCTCCAGTGATGTGGAGAACAGATCATTGGTAACTTAGAAGTCATCCTGCTGTTTCCGGCACTGAAGAGAGAATCCAGCCAATATAGAGTACTTCTCCAGAGGAGGTTTTTGGGAAGCTTTTCTTTCTTTGTGCAAAGTGTTTCATCTGTGTGGGCCTGGCTTATGAGCACAAGTTGCTCACAGCACACTGTTGGTCCAAACTCCCCAGCAAGGGTCTGTATTTTGTATGAAGGTTATAGAACTGAGCACTGTGTGAGAGAGAAAGAAATGTTATCTTTCATTAAGGTTTAAACACAATATAACATCAACATCGTAGTTCTGCACTGAGAATTTGAACGGAGCATGGCTACAGTGTGCCTGTTGGATTTTAATGCTACCATGCCCCACCTCTGTGAGACAGGGTAAATGTGGAAGTCAGATGGTTTCTCTCAATTCCGTAGCTAAGTTCAATTCAGAAAAGTAGTAAAATTCTTTATATAATGTAATGCAAGGCCCTCTTAAAGCAGTCAGCCTTCAGCCACGTGCTTTATAATTCCACCTGAGGGCTAACATATGGCCTGATTTCACACCCTGCCAGGGTATGCCTGATGCACTTAAGTATTGTGTCATTTAAAATAGGTTGTGCTTTCTTTTTAAAGATAACATTATAGCATCATGGTGCCTTTCATTTCTGTTTATCTTCCAGTGTAGCTTTCCATTTAGGTACCACACAATCATGGAATGGAAAACTGATTTTTCATATTGTTTCTTTCTGGCTCACATGCACCATCTGAATGATGGTGTGTGGTCTGTGATTGTAAAAGGTGGCCCTGCTTGTGGGGGTAGTGGAGATTCTTGGACATCAGTAAGAGCAGGAACATTAGAGATCATCAGGTATGATTCCAACCAACGTGTATCCTTCGTCTCTTTGAAAATAAAACTAAAAATCCTGATTATAGGAAACCCTTTCTGGCCAATCTCAATGGCTCCACATTTATTTATTGAGATACTGTTGACCAACTGTTATATGCCAGCCTCTGTTCTAGGCTCTGAGAATACAGTGGAGAACACATAGAAAGCACCTATCCTCAGACAGGTTGGTTGGGGGATAGGTAATAATCTAATGAGAAAATAATTCAGATAGTGACAAGGTGCTATGGAGAATTACCAAGACAGAGGACTAGGGAGATGAATGGTTGTTTTGGACAGGATGATTAAGAAAAACCTCTTGGAAGAGGTAACATTGGAACAAGGGCACACATGAAATGATGATGGATGCTGTGATTTTGGGGAAGCATTATAGGCTGAGGGTATAGTATGTAAAAAGACCCTGAGGTAGAAACAGCCTACAGTGTTCTAGGAACAGTACTAAGCCAGATATTGCTAGAATAAAATGAAAGGGAAGCGGAGGATATGAGGTCAAGAAGTGGGAAGTGTTAAGACCTGGCATCCATGGAGAGGATTTTGGAGTCTTGGAAAGCCTTAGTAGGGTTCGAGTAGAAAAGTAACGTGGTCTGACTTGCATCTCGTAGTATAAGCCACTCTGACTTCTCTATGGAAAAGTGATTATAAGGTATGAGGGATAAGGAGGCAAGTGTGGGAGCAGGGATAGCTAAGGAAGTGTGTTGGTAGACCAGATGGAAGATAATGGTGTGTTTGACCAGAATACCAAAAATAATGGTACGTTTTAGAGACTGAGCTGACTGGGCTTGCTGATGTGGGTATAAGGGAAAGGGTGGGGTCAGGAATGTTCAGGTATTTGGTCTGTGCTCTTCATGTGTGTCGGGAAGAGCAGGGGAGTCGGGGCCTGATAACTTTCTTTTTCCTCTTTTCCTTTTATTTTCCCCTTTCTTTCCTTTCTTGATTAATTTCCAAATTCTGGAGCTCCCCAACCTGGCCGGGAGTTGATCCTGTGCTTACATCTCCTAGCACATTCCTGTCCTTGTCGATCTCCAGAACACGCTCAGTAACGCTGATCATTGGACAGTGATTCAGAATTCTTCCTTGCTAAATTCACCACCATATTTAAGTAGGGGAAGTTGGACTGTTTAGGGAAGGTGGGGGAGTAAACCATCAAATCCCAGAGACCTCTCTTTATTGTTGAGGAGCTCACTGTGTACTAGAAGATGGACTTGACAGTGTGCCATAAAAAAAAAAAAAAACAAAAAACCAACAACACTAGTTTCCTGCTGCTTTTTAGGGTGATATGTTTTGAATACATTCTTTCAATTTGTGGAATATTGGCTTCAAATTCCCATGGATTAGGATTTCTGACAGTGGGTGCCTGAGTGGCATTGTTTGGTGGGACAAAGGCCATGTCCTTACCCCTCTAAAGCAGCCCTGTGCTCCTGTTAGAAGTGTCTGGTCCTGGGGCGCCTGGGTGGCTCAGTCAGTTAATCGTCCGACTTCAGCCCAGGTCATGATCTCGCAGTCCGTGAGTTCAAGCCCCACGTCAGGCTCTGTGCTGACAGCTCAGAGCCTGGAGCTTGCCTCGGATTCTGTGTCTCCCTCTCTCTCTGCCCCTCCCCTGCTCATGCTCTGTCTCTCTCTGTCTCAAAAATAAATAAAAACATTAAAAAAAAAAAAAAGTGTCTGGTCCCAAGGCCCTTAGGTACTTGTGTGGCAAGAGAAACAGATGTGAAGTTCAGTGGAAGAGAAATAAATACACAGCAAAAAACATATCTGCAGAACACAGTAATTTAAAAAATAAGCAAGCCTACAAGTGCTGGAGATCCAATCTTGGGATCCTGGCTTGCACTGGGAAAATTTTTGGTTTTGTCAGGGGTAATATCAGCTGATCTTCTGTACTCCCACAGAATCCTGCCAGAGCCCAACACCTGGAAACACGGGATTTCTTCCAAGATTCTTAAGAAATGTTCTTTGATGATGATGAGGAGGAGGAGGAGGACGCTACTGCCAAAGAGGAGATTTCTAGAAGCAGCAGTCAGAATCCTTAAAGGAATAAAAACTAATAGTGATGTTGATAATCACCATTCCATGAGTGTTTACATGTACCAGGCACTGCGTGACACTTTTACATGCCTTATCTGAGCTGATCCTTACTATAGTCCTATACAAGAGACACTAAAGGGAGGGATCCCATTTTATTGCTGAGGAAGCTGAGGCTTCAAGAGGCTGTATAAATCATCTAATGTTATATGCTAGTAGGTGGGAGAAATTTGAAACCAAGTCTGTCTGTTTGCAGAACCTAAGCTCTAATCTAAAACATATATATTGGAGACAGAAGTGCACAAAGTTGGTCTTCTTTTTCTAACACAATCTGTATGAGTGATGATTGATGCCAATATCTGTTCTGTTAACACTAGCCCATGCATTGTGGGGGCATTCAAAAATATGCGACATTGTTTTTTTTTTTTTTTTTTTTTTCAAGCTGCTTAGGTGTCAGAGAAGACATAATAAAAAAAAATAGAGACAAGTGTAAGGCAGTAGATAACAAACTGCCTAATCAGAGCTATGGACAGATATTACAGATGCCCAAGGGAGAGCAAATGCTGTGACAAAGGTCAAGGTGATATCTTTCCTCTATGATGTAACTATCTTTTCAACTAATGGTGCATAAAACACCATCTTGACTGATACTTAGGATGTACCCTCTATCAAAAGGTTAGTAAAATCCCACTTTCAGAAATACTATCATAACTTTTGTTTCAATAGGAGAATTTATCTGTGAATCCCAAGGAAGACCTCAAATGGGATAGTTTTAGTGTTGTGTATATAATGCAGTTTCTTGAATGAGTTCACTGGTCATCATTTGCTAAGTGAGTGTCTTCTATGTGAGAAGTTCTGTGTGAGGCCAGTGGGATTCCAAGATGAAGGAGCTCAGAAGATAGGAGGGCAAATGTGAGAAGTGCAAGACTAGAGCATGGGGAATGAGCCCATGAGCCCAGATGATAAGCACATAAACTCTTAACTTAAAGGCTTTAGCTGGAGAGATTGAGAGATGCTGATAAAGTCAATAAATACTTAGGCAGATAAAAAGTTCTTTTGCACAGCAAAGGACACAATCAGAAAAACAAAAAGACAAACTACTGAATGGGAGAAGATATTTGTGAATGACAGATCTGATAAGTGGTTAATAGACAAAATATATAAAGAACTTATACAGCTCAACACCCAAAAAACAATAATCCAATTTAAATATGGGCAGAAGACATGAACAGACATTTCTCCAAAGAAGACATACAGATGGCCAATAGACACATGAAAAGATGCTCAGCATCACTCATCATCGGAGGAACTCAAATCAAAACCACAATAAGAGATTACCTCACACCTGTCAGAATGGCTAAAATAAAAAACACAAGAAACAACAGGTGTTGGTGAAGATGTGGATAAAAAGGAGCACTTGTCACAATTAGTGGGAATGCAAACCCATGCAGCCAGTGTGGAAAACAGTATGGAGGTTTCTCAAAAAGTTAAAAAAAGAACTACCTTATGATCTAGCAATCATATTACTGGGAATTTACCCAAAGAATACAAAAACACGAATTAAGATGGATACATGCACCCCAGGGTTTATAGCAGAATTATTTACAATGGCCAAGATATGGAAGCAACCCAAGTGTCTATCAGTAGCTGAATAGATAGAGAAGAAGTGGTGTGTGACACACACATATATACACACACATGTACAATGGAATATTATTCGGTCACAAAAAAAGAATGAAATCTTGCCATTTGCAATGACATGGATGGAGCTAGAGAGTATAATGCTAAGTGAGATAAGTAAGAGAAAGACAAATACTGTATGATTTCTCTCATATGTGGAATTTAAAAAGCAAAACAAATTAGCAAAGAAAAAAGAAAAAGACTCTTCATAACTGTAGAGAACAAACTGATGGTTACCAGAGGGGAGGTGGGGGGCGGGGAATGGGTAAAATAGAACATGGGGATTAAGAGTACACTTCTTGTGATGAGCACTGAGTATAGAATTGTTGACTCACAAAAAAAAAAAAAAAAGAATTGTTGACTCACTATGTTGTACACCTGAAACTAGTATAACAGTGTATGTTAATTATACTGGAAATAAATAGGGGGAAAAAGAGCAGTCTCATCCAAAAAAACTGTTTTTATATTGAAATGATAATATTTTGGACATGTTGGGTTAAATAAAATATTATTGAAATATGGGGACCCTGGGTGGCTTAGTCAGTTAAGCAGCTGACTTTTGATTTCTGCTCAGGTCATGATCTCACAGTTACGAGATGGAGCCCTGCGTTGGGCTGTGTGCCAGGAGTAGAGTCTGCTTATGATTCTGTCTCTCCCTCTCCCTCTGCCCCTCCCCCACTCATGTGTGTGCCCCCCTCAAAAAATAAATTCATGCATATATATATACATTCATACATACATACATAATTAGGTGGTAAAATAAGCAGGATTGAGCATGGAGTTCAGGGGAAAGCAAGGCATCGGGGAGAACTCCAACACTTCTGAATGGATCAGTGGTGGTGGTGTTACTATCTCACGAATGGAGTATAGGAAGAGCAACATGTTGTTTGGAAGGAGGATAAATTATGTTTTGCATAATGCTGAATTTGCGGTATTTATGGGTTGAGTTATGTTCCCCCAAAAGATGTTGAACTCCGAACTCCTAGTACCTGTGGATATGCCCTTATTTGGAAATGGGGTATTTACAGATAATCAGGCTAAGCTGTCATTAGGGTGGACCCTAATCCAATATTATGGGGGTCCTTATAAAAAGAGGGGAGATTTGGACACAGGACATGCACACAGGGAGAACGTCATGTGAAGATGAAGGCAGAGATCAGGATGATGAGCAGAAACCAAGGAATGCCAATGATGGTCAGAAAACCATTGGAAACTAGAACGGGTATGGAGGACACTCTCCATCACAGCTCTCAGAAGGAATCAGCTTTGCAGACACTGATTTTGGACTTGCAGCCTCCAGGACTTGGAGAGAATACAATTCTGTTGCTTAAGCCGCCCAGTTTTTGGTACTTTGTTACAGCATCAGCCTTAGGAAACGAAAACACATTTGGTGCTGTGGTAACAAATCCCTAAAAATGTGGAAGTGGCTTTGGGGTTGGGTAATGGGTAGAGGCTGGAGGAGTTTTGTAGTGCTTGCTAGAGAAAGCTCAGATTGCCTTAAAGAGATTTTGGTACAAATGTGGATGTTATAGGTGGTTCTGGTGAGGACTCAGAAAGAACAGGAGGGCTCTCTACAAGAGAGCTGTAGAGAGAGCTTCTATCTTCTTGGAGAATACATAAATCATCATGACAAGATTGTTGCTAGAAATATGAATGCTTAAGGTGCTTCTTGTGAGTTCTCAGATGGAAATAAGGAATGTGTTATTCGAAACTGGAGGAAAGGCGATCCTTGTAATGAAGTAGGAGAGAATTTGATTGCGTTCTGTCGGATGGAAAGTGGAACTTATAAGTGATAAACATGGATATTTAGCTGTGGAGATTTCTAAGAAAAGTGTTGAAAGCATGGTGTAGTATCTCCTTGCTGCTTTTGGGAAACTGTGAGAGAACAGAGATTATTTGAAGAAGGAATTGTTAAGCATAAAAGAAACAGGACCTGAAGATTGGAAAATTCTCAGCCTGTCCATATTTTAAAAAAGAAAAACAAGAGGGGCGCCTGGGTGGCTCAGTCGGTTAAACGTCCGACTTTAGCTCAGGTCACGATCTCGCGGTGCGTGAGTTCGAGCCCCGCGTCGGCCTCTGGGCTGATGGCTCAGAGCCTGGAGCCTGCTTCTGATTCTGTGTCTCCCTCTCTCTCTGCCCCTCCCCCGTTCATGCTCTGTCTCTCTCTGTCTCAAAAATAAATAAACGTTAAAAAAAAATTAAAAAAAACAAAACAAAAACAAGAAAGTCTACCATACAGAGAGCATCAAGGGTGTCAACCATCTCAGCAGAAATACTTCCAGTGTGGACTAAAGGGGCCAGAGATGGGATAAAATGAGGGAAGGATGTTATCAGACTTCTAGGAGTCTATAGGGAGGAGATGGGTCGATGGAGCTGTTTGGCCAAGAATATGTATTATCCTTCAGGAAAAGGGAAGAATGAGCCTGAAGGCAGTTCATAGGTCACCAGGGCTGCTGTCATCACCATGGTCCTCTAGGACACAGGCCTGGGGTCAGTGCCTCCTCCTTGATTCCAGAGGGCTGGGTCTGGGGCCGCCATGCTGGTGGGCCTGGAGGACAGAACATGAAGCCAAAGAGCATTATTCCCAAGCCTTAAAATCTGATGCAATTTGCCCTGCTACTTTTCTTTCTTGCTTGGGACAACATAGTCCCTTTTTCTCCTTCCAGTTACTCCCTTTTGGAATAGGAATGTGTATCCTTGTATCCTATGCCTGTTCCACAGTTGTATTTTGGAAGGAGATAACCAGTTGTCCAGTTTCACAGCTGGAGAATAATTTTGCTACAGGATGATTCTTACCCCAAGTCTTACCCATTACTGATTTGCATGATGTAGATGATGAGATTTGGGACTTTGAGTTGATGGTGGAATGATTAAGACTTGGGGAGATATAAGTGATGAGGTCAGTGTGTTTTCCACGTGGGAAGGACATGA
>NW_026057586.1:50231748-50275153 GCF_023721935.1 Panthera uncia | reverse complement strand
CTCTTACAGTTTGGGAGGCCAGAAGTCCAAAATCAGTTTTCACTGGGCCAAAATCAAGATGTCAGCAGGTGGGTTCCTTCTACAGGCTCTAGGAGGGAATCTGCTCCTTGCCTCTTCCAGCTTCTGGTGGCTGATGATATTCCTTGGCTTTTGGCCCCATCCTTTCTATCTGCCTTAGCAGTCACTTTGCCTTCTTCTCTGTGCATTTGTTGAATTTCTCTCCGCCTCTCCCTTGTAAGAACATTTGTGATTTTATTCAGAGCCCACCCAGGTAATCCAGAACAATCTCATCTCAGAATCCTTACTGTCTTCAAAGACTGTTTTTCTAAATAAGGTAACATTTACAGGTTCTAGGAATTGGAGTTGGTGATCTTTGGGGGCTGTTACCTGCTTACCACAGATCCTCTAGTACCAAGGTGGAGAGGTCCAGCGGTTAGTCAGATATGAGTCTGAAGTCTACAGGAGAGTAAATGACCACAACATATATGACAGTGAAAACCATCAGAAGTGGATATGACCACCTACAGGGAACCTGACGGGGCCAAGGACAGAACTCTGGAGAATGTCCATGTTAAAGAGGTGGATGGAAAAAGATGGATGATCCAGTAAAAATTTAGAGGTGGGAAGAGGATCAGGAAGGTATGGTGTCCCTGGAAGCTAAGTAAGGAATTAAAAAAAAAAAAAAAGGTCGTTCATGTACAACACGAGTGAACCTTGAGGACATGATGCTAAATGAAATAAGCTAGTCACAAGAGGACAAGTACTGCATGATGTCACTTAGAGTTACGTAGAGTAGTCAAAATCATAGGGACAAATAGTTGAATGGTGGTTGCCAGGGGCTGGAGACAGGGCAGTGGGAAGTTGTTGTTTTATGGGTACAGAGTTTCAGTTTTGCAAGATGAAAGGAGTTCTGGAAATTGGTTGAACAACATCATGTCCTTAACACTACTGAACTGTATACCTAAAAATGGTTAATATGGTAAATTCTATGTGTATTTTGCCACAGCGAATAAAGAGAAAGTTCTTGTATTTTATTAATACTTTGTTCGATGTCAACATTCTCCCTTTAAGTTGATGTTTCCTAATGCAAGTGAAGGCAATCTGTGCCTAATTTTTTCACTAAATATTTTACTAATAAATGATTTACCTAGCATACATATTTGACATGATAATAAAAGATAAAATGAAATTATATAAGTGAAAATTGTTTAAAATCATAAGAAATATCTCAATGAAAGTTTTTTAGTCATATTTTTATTACTGATAACAATATTATTTTTGAAATGTTATGTAATTTCTGGGGACACAATTGTTTTTAAAAAGAAGAATGTTTCCTGGCTATGTCTAAACCAGAGTTAGTATCGAGTTTCTAGGAACTGCTTTGCAATAGAGAGGGGAAGCCAGGTCTGAGCAGGAGAGCACAAGGTGTTTGGATGATGTGTCCCAGACATTCTGTTCTCATTTAAAGATCTGTGTGTATACTACAGGTATCCCAGGGCTAGCTCAGCTCCCATTTTTCTCACAAGAATGTAGGTTGGAGCCTAAGGTGTCTACATTTATTTGAGTCCGCTGCAAGGCACATGCCAACACAGAATTAATTGGTGGAAATGTCTTGTGAAGGATAATGGAGTGAAGAAGCTAGAATAACCAGAGAGAGCCTTCGGACTGTACGGGTCTGACACCTTTGAAAAGAGAGGAGGAAGGAAGGAGGACTGGGTAGGAGAAGCCTCAGACTACAGTGCAGCCAGGGACGGGATCAGTTGGCCTGATGGGGAGCCCCAGAGCAGAGGCTGCCTGTTCAGAAGCATCCCATGTTGAGAACTGATCTAGATCTAGTGTTCCTGCTATGCCCAGTCATTGACTGGGAGCAGACCTAGGACAGTGTGGCCTCAGCAGGAACATTGTTGGAGATCCCAAAAGTATAGTAGCTGGCAGTCACAGCAAGTACTGTCTTGACGGCAGATCTGAGAGGCACACCTCCATGCCTGCATAGTGGTTTTTACCACATTCTAGAAAAGCATCTCAATATGGGAGCCCCTGTGTGAGTTTGCTGAGGAAGCTTCATTATGGTAGCTCATAAGGCAGCTAGTTAACAGCATTTCAGAGACTCCATGGCATTGCAGGTGGCCTTCAAGACAAGCTCTGATATTTGTATATTTCGACTGTAAACAACAGTGAGAAGAACATCCTTTTCTTCAACTCCGCCTCAGAGAAAATCTCTCACACTGGAGTTATTTTTTTAAGTGACAGGTTTTTTCTTATTAGTTTAGAAATGTGTATTTTAGAATGTAGAGGTCTGCTGTAACACTCCCTCCCCAAAAGATAATCATTGTTTTTAAAAAGGTGTATGTTCTATATTTAAAAAAAAAACGTTAATGCAGTTGACCCTTGAAAAACCTGGGTTTAATCTGCATGGGTCCACTTACATGTGGATTTTTTATAGTACAGCAGTATAAATGTATTTTCTTTTCCTTGTGATTTTCTTAATAACATCTTCTTTTCTCTACCTTCCTTTATTGTGAGAATCCAGTATATAGTGCAGGTAACATACAAAATAGGTGTTAATTGACTGTTTATGTCATCGGTAAGGCTTCTGGTCACGAGGAGGCTATTAGGGGGCACCTGGATGGCTCACTTGGCTAAGTGTCCAACTCTTGATTTTGGCTCAGGTTATGATCCCAGGGTTGTGAGTTGGAGCCCCACATTGGACTCTGCACAGAGCTTGGAGCCTGCTTAGGATTTTCTTTATCTCTCTCTCTCTCTCTCTCTCCCTCCCTCCCTCCCTCCCTCCCTCCGTCTCTCCTTCTCTCCTTCTCTCCCTCTCTCCTTCTCTCCCTCTCTCCCTCTCTCCCTCTCTCCGTATCTCCCTCCCCTCCTCTACACATTAAAAAAATTTTTTTTCTCTCCCTCTGCCCTCCCCCCCCATTGAAAAAAGAGTAGGGTATCAGTAGTTAAGTTTTTGTGGAGTCAGAAATTATATATGGACTTTTTTTTTTTTTTTTTTTACTGTTGTGGGGTCAGTGTCTCTAAGTGCATTGTTCAAGTGTCAACTGTATATAGACTTCAGTATGATTTCAATGAAACACATGAATTCAAGTAAGGGCACCTGGGTGGCTCAGTTGGTTAAGTGTCTGACTTTGGCTCAGGTCATGATCTCGCGGTTCATGGGTTCGAGCCCCCACGGTGGGCTCTGTGCTGACAGCTCAGAACCTGGAGTCTGCTTCAGATTCTGTGTCTCCCTCCTTGTCTGCCGTTCCCTTGCTCATTCTCTGTCTCTGTCTCTCAGCAATAAATAAATGCTAAAAACAAACAAAAAAAGACATGAATTCAAGTAAACAATATTTATTCCCCTCCCCCCCCCCACAGGTGTCATTTCTGTAGGAGCAGAAAAATGACCTTGTTTTGTGTATCTGGCCATTAATTCTTTTTTATTGTTTGTGAACATACTAAGTGTACATCAGTCCTTCAATGAAAATTACTTTTTAAAAGAAACCGTAGTATTTATTCCTTTGTATGCTACAACAGAAGGCACTGCTTTATTGTCATTAAATTTATGTATAATAAAGTAGTTTTTTAAATGTTTTAAACTCATCAGAAAGGGTTTTGGTACTTGTGTAATGGAAACAACAACAGTTAAAAAGATTTTTCCCCACAAATTTCTATTAGTCATTTTTGTTTAGTTAATTCTTCTAATTTATGCATATTTTTGGCCACTGACAACCATAATGGCCTGACACACATCTCATTTTATTCAAAGTCCCTCAGTAGTTAAAAACCATCTCCCTTTTGGATTCCATAGGAATTTGGACAATAACTGTGAAGTTTTTGGTACAGGAGTAGGGCTTGGGCTGCCCATATATTATGAAAAATAGAGAAGAGAAACATTACTTTTCAAGTAAATTTGGTTTTCCATAGAAGAGTCTGCGCTTAAGCATTCATTCACCACAGACCCATTGAGGGCTTTAGGAAGTCAGTCTGTTTACACTGTATCTTAAGTCAAGGGTCCTATTTTTATATAAGGTTTGCCAAACCGAGTTATACTACAGTAATGTTCTGCCAAGACAAAGATTACAGGATCAGGTCCTTTGTGAGCAATTGTTTGCCAAACAGTCAGTCATGTTTTATCTAGACAACCCCAGCCTCCCAGATTCATTTTGGAAACTCAATTGTGTTTATCCCACGATGATGACAGAGTGGTTAAAATAAAGATTACTACACAAAGTAATATTTTCAGGAGACACAAAAGGTATCGATGCAGACAGGCTTTAGAGAAAGACAGACTTTGTGGCCACCACTTGGGTATTTGAAAGCAGCAGAATTACTGTTTTTCATTTGCAGTTGGTGCTGCATTCCACATTGAGCTTTTTAGATACATATTTTCATACATGCTGTTCCCCAAAGTCAGATTTCCATGCCCCTACACCCTCAAATTACCATTTACCTTGACTGTTGACAATTTTTGGAAAGAGTTCTAAAATATTTGATAATTATAAAAATGAAGGGTGGAGTTTTTCTCCCCATAAGATTATTTTATTGATGTATTCTGCTAGAGGAAAACAAAGTGATCAGTACATTTATACTTAATAAAATCAGGGATGACAGGATCTGCTTTTGCAGTTTTACTTGTATATTTACTACACATTAGTGAAAGATCCAAGCATTAGAAACGGCTTCTTCATAATGTTGTCAAGTATATGTGAAGGGGTGAATTCCACAAAAGGAGAAGCTGGGTTGTACCCTCCAACTTTCGACAGTGCCCATAAAGAGCAGTACACGAGTTTCTCAGCACACCGAGGTTACGCTCTGCTGTTTTTCCTGGAGTGCTTCTATGGTGGATCTGTTTCACTTGGTCTGGTGAAGTCATCAAATTCTATTGAAGAAGACAGACTGGGTGGCCGCCATTCAGCATGCTAGGAAGAACTATGGTGAATTTCGAGAAGTGGTAGGCTACTCTGCTTTGCCTCAACCCCCATGAGAAATGGAGAACATTCATGCTGCCCAGGGCAGGTTGAGTGGAGATCTGATTGCCTTCTGATGAAGTCAGATCCTGCTCAGAGGAGCAAGGTATGTCTCCATATAGGAAGGTACCACTGACTGATCCAAGTATTTCTTAGATGGTACAACCATGGCTGACCCCAAATTACGAATAGAAAAAGTATTTACTAAAATATAACCATTTTTGTTGGTTAACAAAGGCCATAAGCCAAGGAGAAAGCCTGAATGCATGTGTTATCTATACAGTGTGAAAAGTCTTTCATAAAGAGGGATTCAGCATGTTTTAATCTGACTTAATGGGCATGTAATTCTCAGCAGGAAGTCACTGTGTCCAATCACATGAGCTAGAAGAGCCCATAAATAGTCAGTATCTTGAACATGGGAAGATAAACCAATACTTATGATCAAGAATAACTATGAAGGTGGTCCTGAGCACTCAAAGCATACTGTCAAAGATAATCGCATACTTTTTTTGGAAGCCTATTAATGTGCATATGCACTCAAAGATCTTATATTCTAAAGAAAAATGGCTAAAATAATTCACAATGATTAGGGAGAAGTCAAATGGAAAATGCAAATTAAATTAAGGCTTTTGATTGCTTTTATGGTTGCTTAATACAAATAAATGGCTGACAGAATGTTGCAATATACATTAATATCAACCAAAATTGCTCTAATAAGACGATAATTTGCCAGTAACATAGTAAAAATTTTATGCAAATAGTTCTGAAATGTTGAAAGGTTTGGAAATTATTTTAGAAAAGGGGCAGAATATTCCTTTTTTTCTTTTTGCATTTCACGTTTGAATTTGTTTACAAAACTTGTTTACATCAACAAGAAGGTAAGTGTCTGGTAGTTTCTCAAAAGATTGGACATGGAGTTTTTATATGGCTCAGCCATTCAGCCCCTAGATATGAAATGAAAACATGTCCACCTAAAATTTGCACACAAATGCGTATAGTAGCGTTATTCACAATAGCCAAAAAGGAGAAACAACCCAAGTGTTATTAACTGATGAATAGATAAATAAAATGTAGTATAATCCATAGAATGGAATATTATTCAGTTATAAAAAGGAAGTACTGGTACATGCTTCAGCATAGATGAACCTTGATCATATTATGTTAACAAAAGAAATCATACACAAAATGATTCTTTTCATGTGAAGTGTCAGAACAGGAAAATCTATAGCAACAGAAAGTAGAGTGGTTGCTAGGGATGGGGTGGGGTGGGGCAGGAGCTGGAGGATGCTAATGGGTATTTGGTTTCTTTCTGGGGTGATGAAAATGTTCTCAAATTGCTTATTGTGATGGTTGCACAGCTATACTAAAAACCCTTGAATTGAACACTTGAAATGAGTGAATTATATGGTATGTGACTATATCTCAACAAAGCTCTTCTATTAAAAAAAAAAGTTAAATGTCAGTCCATCCCTATTAGAACTTTCACAGATATGAATAATTGGCATTGAAATGAGTAAGAGCTGACATACAACATAGGCAACATATACCACTCAAAAGGAGCAAGGCTGAGAAATGTAGCTTTAATTTAGGAGAGACTGATAAGGTTTTTCCCCAGGTGCTCTGAAATCCACACTAGCTGGAATCTGCTGATGCGTACTTTGTGCCACATTGAAAGAAAGAACAAGTGCATGTTGCTGTATGATCTGGCACTTTTTCCCTGGCATTCTGTTCTCCATATGAAAATTGTTGTCCCAGTCAGGTTTGATTACTTTATTATATGTTCCCCTCAGAGTGCAAACATCACATGGGAAAAACATTTCTAACTGGAAGAAACAAACTGTGAATGTCGTAAGAAGAG
Source organism: Panthera uncia (assembly GCF_023721935.1). NCBI lineage: Eukaryota > Metazoa > Chordata > Mammalia > Carnivora > Felidae > Panthera > Panthera uncia. The sequence goes on along the minus strand of NW_026057586.1, from coordinate 50,268,337 downwards.
GGCAACAAGTCAGAGTTGACTTCTGTTTTAAAGTCATATGTAAAAAAAAAAAAAAAAAAGTATCTTAATGAGTAAAAGTAGCTTAAATGGACAAAATAAAAACAAAACATAACAAATCAAGGAGTAAGTATTGCCTAGATCCAGAAAAGTGTTGTACATGTTCCCTTCTGTCAGATCTTGCAGACAGCTTGGAGAATTGCATTTATTGTGAGTATGAGACCTGGTGAGATGCTTTCAGGATATTGTTCCTGACAATGCTAAATTTCTTGCTTTAAGGCAATATGGAAATATCATATGTATATCTCATTTATATAGAGATATATAATTTTTAAAATAAAAGTTATTTCCAGGGGTGCCTGGTTGGCTTAGTCAGTTAAGCGTCCGACTTCGGCTCAGGTCATGATCTCATGGTTTGTGAGTTCGAGCCCCACATCAGGCTCTGTGCAGACAGCTCAGAGCCTAGAGCCTGCTTCAGATTCTGTGTCTCCCTCTCCCTCTGCCCTCCCCTGCTTGCGTCCTGCCTCTCTCTCTCAAAAGTAAATAAACATTAAAAAAATTTTTTAAGTTGTTTTCACATGGGAGAAAAATAGTTTTGTTTTTCATACCTGTACTTGTATTTTAACTTTATCTTTCCCTGTTCTATCCGATCTCCTGCTTCCCCTCTACCAAACAAAACAAAACAACACAACACGAAGAAGCAAAACATATATATATTGCTTCAGAAAGAGTTGAGAGTGTCAGGACTATAAGCCACTTCTGGGAATATCATGTCTCAAAAATAAATTAATTTCATATCAAGACTACTTCTGATGTTTTATGTTTGCACTGCAGTGTAAATATGGGCTCAGGGTACTATCTGCATGGCTTTGTTACTATATTTTTTATATTTTCTATCTCTTTGCTGAAGTTCTCACTGATTTCTTCCACTCTCCTCTCCAGCCTGGTGAGCATCTTTTTTTATTATTATTAGTTTTTATATTAGAAAGAGAGAGAGAGCACATGAGTGGGGCAAGAAGGGCAGAGGGAGGGAGAGAGAATCCTAAGCAGGCTCCACATTCAGCATAGAGCCTGATGCTGGGCTGAGCCACCTAAGTGCCTCAGCCTGCTAAGCATCTTTACAATCATTACTTTAAACTCTTTGTCAGGTGTATTGCTTATCTCTGTTTCATTTAGTTCTTTTTCTGAGGTTTTGTCTTACTCTTTATTTTGGAGTATATTCCTCTGTCTCCCTCTTTTACCTGACCTTCTGTGTTTGTTTCTATGATTTAGGCTGAACAGCTACTTCTAAACTTGAAGGAATGGTCTTGTGGATGGTTGTCCCTTATCTAGACCATGTGTACTTGGTGAATTTGGCTGGCTGGTTGGGGCTATGGCTGGTGTGGGCTGGGGGTCCTGGGGTACACTGTGCTGAGGCTGCCATGGTGGGATGGCTGGAGGTGAAGTGGGTGTGGGCCAGGGCAGTCCTGAGGCTCTTTGCACAGAGGGTGTTCTGGCAGGACCGTTGAAGCTGAAGTGGGAGCATGGCTTTATTAGCTGTGCACATGGCATGTTGTTTCAATTATGTCAGCATTTTCACCCACCGTAGCCTTTGCACTGGACCAGCTCTTAGCTATGGAGTCTAGACTTTATACCAGTGATCTACAAAGTGCAGTATGAACATGGTTGATTTTTATTTGACAAAAGAAAAGGACATTTAAACTATAATACTATTTAATATGGACAAACATAGTTGGTGTGTATATATACACATATATATGTATATATATGTGTGTGTGTGTATACCTATATACACACCTATATACACACACACACATATATAAAATAAATATACTGAAGGACATTTTCTCATTACTTTGTTTCTGATAAGGATGTTTGAACAAAAGTTTGGAGCATGTTCCTTTCTTTGCTTTCTCTTTCCCATCATAATCTAACCCTTATTCTTATGCTCCAGCCTCCATGATTCATTTCCAGTGGTTCCCCTTCCCCTCACCCTGCACCATTAAGCACCATTAAGGGCACACAGGCACATATTGGGAACCAAGAGTACCTCAGGGTTCGCCAACAGATGCACATTCCCATGAAAACCCGAGGACAGCCACACTTCCAGAGCCAACTGTTCTTAACCACCATTTCAATAGAAGGCCCAAGAGGATATTTAAATAAAAGGAATGGTTTTATTTTACTAACTGAAAGACATGAAAGTGAGATACAAGCTAACTGAGTTTCTTCCAGGTTTGACCCGTGGTTTCTTTCAGCCATGAAAAATTAATGCATCCATTTTTCCAGATTTGGAGATTTTGACCAATAATTTAACTCCAATCTGAAGATACTTAAAAGTCAGTTCAGACTCAAGTACATACGTTGTTTTAGGTGCTGTGGGAAATATTAGAGAAGTACTTGTTCTTGGAGAGTTCATGCGTTAGTTGGAAAGAGATATGCATGTACAGAATACATATTTTTCATACACTATATATATATATATATATATATATATATATATATATATTCCATGTTAACACACATATAGAAAATTAGTGAACACTATGGATTGTATATGAGACAGCCTCGGGTGATCAGTAAAAAGAGGTAACTCTCCAGCCAGCAAGTGACTGGACCAAATTAACTCTTGACAGTGACTTCTAGATTTCCAAGAGATGGCTCTAGGATTATGAAAAGAGCTGGAAGTAAAGGTCCTGGGAGTTTGGAAAAAGCAGAAGTCATTCTGGGCCAGAGTACTTGAAGAAAGTTTCACAAGCAAGGTGATACTTGAACTCACTTTGGAGAGGCAGGATATGCAAAGAACAAAGGGCAGGAACATAGAAAACCTAGGAAGTAAGCCTTTCTTACTTCTGGGGCTGTACATTGGCATGGGATTTTTACTCAGTCCTAGCAGGCTCAGCTATTTGCCCAAGGTCATGGCAATCAAGTGCCAGAGGCAAGCTTCTGCCTCTGCTCCAATCCAGTATGTCGGTAACCTGCCATGAGTGAGAGTAGGAGGTCATTGCAGATCAGCTTAGAAAGTTTGGATGCTGTCACGTAGTGGAAGGCATACTACAAACCTCTGTTTTAGGAGCATTTGTATATGCTAGTGTATAAAATGGGTTAAAAGAAAGGAAAGATTGGAATCAGGAACACTTGTGATGTAATCTGTTGCTGTTACCTAATTTGAGGTAAACAACGTGAGGTCACGGTAAGATTTTAAAGTAGAAGTATCCACAAAGAGGTGGATCCATCCACTGAGCTCAGGAGAGAAGTCATGGCTGCAGACAAATATTCAAATGCCCTCTATGTAGATGTCACAATCGAAGACTTGAATTTTATAATCCATCTCTATAGGAAATATTGTGGTGATGGAGAATCAGAGAGCCACAGTATGAATATGAAGGAAGGGAAATGCCAGCCTACATTTCGCACTTGGTAACCTCTTCTTCATTCTTTGCATCATTGTCTCACTGACTCCTTAGACATCCCCAGCATTGAGGAGAACAGCACCGGCTCACAGGCTCAGAATCCCTGTATGTAACACTTCCCATTTCCTAATGATGGTCATCAGAAGCAATATTTTGTTATTAGATTCCAGAACTTCATTTTAAGAGAAAGAAATGGTAAAGGAAATCAGAATGATAATGCTGAGAGAGACTTTACATTCTTTTATTATGGCATTCACTGTATCACATGGTAGTTTTGATATGCTTGTCTGGTTTTTTTTTTAATGTTTATTTATTTATTTTTGAGAGAGAGCACAAGCAAGGGAGCGGCAGAGACAGACAGACAGACAGAATCCAAAGCAGGCTCCAGGCTGTGAGCTGTCAGCACAGAGCCAGATGTGGGGCTCGAACTTACGAACTGAGAGAGCATGACCTTAGCCGAAGTCGGGTGCTTAAGAAATGTTGGGAGAATCCAGTGCATTAACATATTGAAAATGCTTTTATGTAAAACTCTATTTAAATGTAAGGTATTAGCAGTATTTCCTAATTGTTATTACTGCATGTGCTATTCTCCAAATAGATGGCATGTGAATTATATCTCGATACACATTGTTAGGTAGGTAGAGAGAGAGAGAGAGAAAGTTGGAAAAATGAAAAAACTTCATACTTCTGGAAACCATGAGGTTCAGAAAATTTGAATTGTTGGGGCTGTGAGGGTATTCTTTGTGTTCTAGGTTTTCTCTCCCTTGCCAGCCTAATTACCTCTTTCCATTTGCTTGTTCATTCATTCATTCATTCATTTATGCAACAAATACTATTAAGCTCATCTTCAGATGAGCTACTATTTTGGTTGGTATAGGCATACGGACAGTGCCTATGAAGGAAACAAAAAAAAATCTCTTTTTTAAGTTCATGGTTTTGAGGAAAAGGCAGACATGGAAACAAATAATTATAAAACAGTAAAGAATGTGCCATTGTGGAGGTATTTACAAAGAATGAGGAGATGCCCTTGATTTCTCAGAGCAAGGGCACTGTCAGAGGAAGGTAGAGAAGTTTGAGTTAATTCTGGAAAAAGTTTCCCAGATAGCTGAGGCATGTTAATAGGAACAGCCAGTTCCTATCCAAAATTATAAGTCCTGCTTCCTTTATTTATTATTCTTTCCTGCCAGCTGCTTCTTTAACTTCCCATAATTATGGCCTTGCCCCCAGACTTCTAGTCTGTTCTTTCTTCTGTTCTTTCTGTGACTATTCAGAGAGATTCAGTGAAAGTTTGTAGATGTGGGGTGCTTGGGATTTTGTGGAATGAGAGTTTTTGATCTTGCATTGTATCTCTTCTTTTTTTATAAAGTGCAGCTAAACTTGATGTGTAAATTTTTAAAGTATTGCAAATAAAATGACATATGTTCACTTAAGATTTTAATGTGTTTAAAAATAATAGTTGGCAGAAATATTGAGTATATTAAAATTTAGAATGAATTTTAGCTCCATGATATAGTACAATTTTATATTTGAGGCTAAGCTATCAACTTGGAAGAAAGGAGTTAGGAAAAGTAAGTTATTAATTTATTTGTCAGCCCGGGTTGTAAGAGAGTAAGGTTTATGCTGGCATTCTGAGTACAACATCTGAAATCACTCATGTCTACTTTTCTAGATCCAACAGTATCTCTATGGCCAAATTAATTTCTTTTTTACATTCATTTAAGAATATGGCTTTTACTTTGCAATCTAGCACATATGTCATCTTACCCCTTTTATCATTTTTTAAAAGTTAAACTCAAAATATATCCCAGAGTTCAAAGCTGAATTATACTCAACTGTATACATGTACCATGTGTACGTAGACTATAAATTTCTAAAAATTATATTTCTTCAGAAATATGTGTGCTTTGGGATGACAGGTCAAAGCTTTAAATTCTACTTTCCTTAGTCTATTTTATTAGTTGCTAGAGAAATATTGGAGACTTGTTTTAAAACCCATTTTTGTAGCTCAAATAGTCCATTAAGTGAATTAATAGATGCAAAAGAGCTTAGGAGAAAGTGCCTGGCATCTGGTAAGGGCTCAGTAAATGCAAGCTCTTGTCATTCCTATTATTTCTCCAAAGACTTTTCTTTTCAGTCACATGCTGTGACATGAAGTATCACCATCTGGGTTGACTCAAACCACTTACCCAAATCAGAATAAAACTTTTAGCCCTGGAGTCATTTCCTGTCCTTTCTAATTGTACTTAGGAATATACTAAAGAAAGATAACTCAACCAGCTATCAACTGAGCAAATGATGCAAGTGCCTCATTCCATGTGTGTGCACATACACCACCAATGCAATGAAAACCAACTCGAGAGTATGAGAGAAAAGAGACTACGGAAATAGACTTTTAAAAAAATTCGGTTTAAGTGGAGAGTCATGGGACAGGTCAAAATGGGCAGGGGAAAGAATTTGAGAGAAATAAAAATGTGGTGCAGGTGGCCACCCTGAAGCTAATTTAACTTGGGTCATCTATGATCTCTTCCAGCTGTGAACATGTGCATGTGGCCCAGTGGCCCAGATGTTCTTCCTCGGTCTTTATGTTGCATAGCCCATAAAATTAAAACAGGATTGGAATTTAATTCTAGGGCTTTCAGAGTCCAATCATCAATATTTAATGGAGCTGTTCTCTGAAAATATAGAGTCCTGGTTAGAGAGTCCCTGGTTTGGGCCAAGACAGCCTACTGTAATTTTTGTAATTTCTCCTCAGTGACTGCTGACTCCCTTCCTCCACTGCCCCCCACCCCCTCCATCTTCAATTTTATTCTACTCAGGGAATGCTTTTCACCTCAGAAGCTGCTGGATCATATAAATATGTGGTTATTTCTAGTCATGAGTTAGAAATCTCTGAAAGACACAAGTAGTGTGCTACTTTCTATAGCAAAATCAATTAATTGAAGATATTTAATGAGCTTGTGGTATATATTTCAACACTGGTGACTCTGTCGGCCATGTGAGGAATACAAACAAAACATAAAACATGGAACCTGGCCTCAGGAAACATGTAGTCTGGTTGTGAAGGAAAGATGAACACATGTAAGATCATCAAAGAACAATATAAAACTCTTCTATGGCTCTTTAGAGGAAATCTACATGCTTCCTTGTGATGGCTACCTCTGGTTGTGACTTTTGATTCAGGTGACTCACAGATAAACTGGAAGTAAGGCCTGAAAATCCCAGTTGAACACAGAAGAGATCTATGAGATATGTGTACCAAACTACATTTACATTGTAGAGTCCCACATCTAAATTCCTGAAAGCCACCCTTTCTTTTTTCCTTTGTTACCTGTAAAATAAACAGATCTCTAGCTGAGAAAGACCCCTTTGTCTAGTTAGTCCTGTGGCAGAGCAGGGCCTATTTGAGCAGTATTTTAATCACTAAGTAGTGTTTTTTCATGCAGTCTAGTAACTTGACCAAGAAGCAACAAAGAGTTGATGGCTAGCTAGCTGGAGCTTATTTCGTAGCAATAGTCTGGCTGACATACTATGCACATTAGTCACGGATTCTGACTTAAATTCTCTCCAGAGACGACACAGACACATGGAAGACCAGAGGGGAAAGGTGAACAGTTATTAAGAATATCTGACTGCCAGAAACACAATCAGAGTCTTTTGTGGACAGTTGCTGTGAACAGAAGATGAAGAGTCTAGATTTCAGTCCAGATTTCTGTTGTGTGTTATCAGAAACAAGAGTGCAAAGTTCCAGGAAATTCTTTAGCCTAACCCATCAGAATAATAGTCATTATATTTTGACACTTGTTGTGTTTTGAGAACAAATAAGTGTCTTCAACTTATGTGTAGAAGGCTATTCAGTATAATGCAATATTCAGATTTTAGATATCCAGAAGGATTCTTATCGAGCAGGCAAAATTCTGAATGCTTTGTCTACCTCAGAGCATTCAGGAAAAAGCTATGTATAAAAAGAGACTTCAGATATATGTCAGCCATATATTTCTATGAATTTAACTTCTCATCCTTTCTCTTTTATAAGTTAAGCCTAATTACATTTAGTGAATATTAATAGTGTTCATTATGTGCAAGAGAGTGTGCTGGGTGCTAAAATCTTTAACAAATTCAGAATCCAGCTAGGGAAGTGTAAGTGAAGAGAATTACAGTATCAGGAATAAGTACTAAATAACACCAGAAAGCTGCTAGTCAACCTAGGCTGAGCATTGGCCTGGAGCAGGGGCCATGTAGGACACTTCTGTGAATGGCAAGTGTTTTGGCTCAACTGGGGGATGTAGGGATGGCCAGGATGGGAGATGAAGCAGAAAAAGATAGTTTAGACCAGAACAGTGGGGTGCAATGGAGATGATGTTTGCACTAAAACCCATCCAAAGACTTCTGTAAGGAAAAGGTAGCCATTGTGTGATTGCAGAAGAGAAAGTAAGCTTCAAATATGAATTTTGGGAAGATAATTTTGATGGCTGTGTGAGTAGGGAAGTGATAAGAGAGGAGGTATCTCAGATAGGGGTTTGAGTTTGACAACCATTGCATCCCACTTGGCATGAGATGGTGGCAGCCTGAGCTGATCAGGACAGTGAGGAAGAGTGGCCGGGAGAGGCCTTGTGGAGGAAGAATAAGCTAGATGTGGCTGCTCAGACAATATAGAAACATAGGTGATAGAAACCTAGTGCAAGTTTGGTTGTGAAAGCAAGTCACCCCCAATTATGGAGATTTGTCATGGAAATACCATGTACCACATTTATCTCTCTGGGTCATTATCAACCATTATCAGTTTATGTATTTTTAAAACATCTTCAGTTTTAAGCACTGTGTATCTTCCCTTATTTCTTTCATTTTCAGATGATGCTTTGAACCACTTTTCAGTGGTTGGCATGTTCTTTCACAGTTTTCCATCATCAGTGGAAAGCATGTATTCTAATAATTCCTGTTCCTTTTTCCCAATCAGTAAGAATGGCTTAATGATATATGGATAATAGTTCAGTAGTGTTATATTATTAGTAGTAACAAGATGGCATCCTATGATTGTGTAATGACTCCCTGTTGGGATATGGGTTTGATTTTTATGGACAATCTTGCAGGGTACTTAACCTTCCTTCTTTTTAAAACAATTTTTTTAATGTTTATTTTTGAGAGGGAGAGAGAGAGACAGCACAAGCGGGTGAGGAGCAGAGAGAGAGGGAGACGTAGAATCTGAAGCAGGTTCCAGGCTGTGTGCTGTCAGCACAGAGCCCAATGCGGGGCTCGAACCCACAAACTGTGAGATCATGACCTGAGCTGAAGTTGGACGCTCAACCGACTGAATCACCCAGGCGCCCCTAAACTTCCTTCTTTCTTCTCTTTTTTCCCATGATTATATTCAGAAGATTACCACCTGCCACAGCAGATCTCTTCTCCAGCCTTTTAAGAAACAGAGCAGACCTAGATTTAGGAGGTGATGATCAGGACCGGCCTCTAAAACCTTGTGTTGTCTTCCACAAGTGGTGACTCCTAGAGCTGATCGGCTTCTGGGCTAAGCAATAACTTGACTTCAGGGCCTCCTCGGGATGCCAGAATCTTGTAAGAAGCCAGCTGTTCAGTTGCCATAGGAGTCTCAGAGAAAAAACTGGCAGCCACATGCCAGTAATCTTCTGACTATATTAAGTTTCTTGGGCCCATACCAGTCCTACCTTAAGTGAAGCCCCAAGCATCCTTGATTGTGTAGGAAACCAAGGGCCAGCCTTTCTAAAGTGCTGAATTTTCAAATGCAAGGAAGTAGGTGCTTTTCCTGAGGGAGTAGCAAAATGGACAGTAAATGTGTGGTCATTTAAATGGTATGACTTGGTCCTTTTTTCCCTTATAGGGGGGAAAAAGCAAGTTCATACTTAAATTCTTTTTATTTTCAGCCTCCTGTTGATGTGATTCCACATGTTAAGATTTGTTTAAAGGACTATCAAAGGTAAACCTTCAATCTAGAATGACATAGTGAAGTTTTGCAGAACTGAACTTTAAATTTGAGCATGATCCGAGTACAGTCAGTTCTGCTATCATGCAGCATATTGCCTTCCTAAAAACCACTGCACTATGCAAAATCATGTGATAAAAACCACAGGCTAATGGGAAACGTAGGGTAAGGGGCACAGGACACAACACTCAAAGACTTCACCAGTGACATATGTTTTTTAAAAAAGATAAGATTCTGTAAAAAGATTAGCACAGTTTTATACACATTAAAGAAACACGTTAAGAAGCATGTAAATACTATGGTAAATGTGGCACTTTATGTTGAAAAGTTTGAGGAGGTAGATACTGAAAGGGTTGTTGCTTGTGAGTTTTGTGAAAGGGTGGAAGGAAGGTTATCTGATATCAGATAGAAAGTTCTAACACCAGATGTGGATGGGAATGGCTCACAACACACAGTGAACCGAGGTAGCTGGGTGGTGTTTAAAATGTGTGTGGGGGGGGGGGGCGGGGGGAGGCACGCACACACACTGCGCATTTTGTGTATTCCCACATGGCTCAATTCAGCTGGATGACGTTTTCTGCATTCACTTAGTGTTTGTCACAGAAGAAATTTTGCATTAGCAACAAAGTGAAATTCATGTTATGCTCAAATTGTTTTCTAATATATCAAATGGTTCGGAAAGAATTTGTATCCTCACACTGGCAATACAGCAGAACTCCCCCTTAGCTTCTATATAAGGAGTCTGAGACCCAGCCAAGCTAAATGAGGTTTCCTAGTCAGATTAGCAGTAGCTGAGCTGAGTGTGAATTCTTGGACACCCAGGCTCCTTTTGTAGTAGGAATGTCTATGTCATCTGTTGCTTCTTTTACTGTTATATCCTTTATTTTTATTGTTAGTGATAACATTATTTTAGTACTTGTTTTAATGTAGGTGTAAGCACTTAACATAGTATGTGGAACTGAATAAATACTTGTCAGTAAATGAATTAATAAATGAATGAGGTTAGTGAATGGTCATAATCAAGCCCAGGTTCATTGTGGAAACAATTCCAGACCTGCGTGTAGAGGAACAAATAGAAAAGATATGTAGAGTTCAGGATGGCAGTACTCTCCTTATATACTCTTCAAGGTTTCTTGGGTTTGTTTGGATTTTTGTAAAATAATTAAGGTATAGGCTTGTGACAACAGACAAGCTATTTAACCTCCCTAGATAATACCAGAGCTACCTCATTGGGTTTCTGTAACAGTTAGATAAAATCATGTATATAAACTCTTAGCATAATGCCCGGTACATGGCAATGGTTCATTAAGTGTTAGCATGTATCATCATCATCACTACTACTACTGTTGCTGCTGTTTTTCTAGCATAACCCTCTGTATGTTGGAAGGAACCAAGAACCAATGAATGTGAGAGAAGGCGCTCTGGTACTTTTCCTGAGCTGTGGCCCAGTTTTTCCAATTACTCACTGGATACCCCAACCCAGAGATACAATAGCACTTCAAACTCAACACATCCAAAGTCAAACTCATTAGCTTGCTCCCAGTAGACTCCTCCTCATGAGTTCCCACTTTCCTCAATTTACCCAAGCTAGACACCTCAGTGGTCCTTTATTCTCTCCTTCCTCCTCCACATTCCATGGGTCACTCATTAAGTGTGACCTCAATTAAGTGTGACACTCAATTAAGATTTTATTGAACACCAAGTGTGTACGAGGCACTCTCCAAAGTGCCTCAAGAAATAAGCGTGAATAAGGCATGATTCTTGTCCTGAAGAATCTTCAGTATAAGACAAGATGCAGAGAACGAAGCGCTGAATGCAAATCCCACATAGTAAGCCAGTCAAGGTAAAATGTATTGACCAGCTGTAAGAGGCCACATGATGTGATCATGGTTCCTATATGTTGCCACTCAAATACAAAGTGGACAACCGTTTACATGGAAAGATGATGAAGGGTACCATCAGGGGATCATTCTGTATTTTAAAAATTTTGGTCCTTTTGGTTAGCAAAACACTTGTCAGGAAAACTAGTGTTTGTTTGTTTGGTTTGGTTGGGTTTTTTTTTTTTTTTTTTTTTTTTTTTTTTTTGAGAGAAAGGAAGACAGAGGGAGAGAGGACACAGGAGGAGGGGCAGAGGAGAGAGAGAATCCCAAGCAGGCTCCATGCTCAGCACAGAGCCCATCTTGGGGCTTCTCTACCTCACAACCCTGAGATCATGACCTGAGCCAAAAGTAAGAGTCAGACCCTTAACCAACTGAGCCACCCAGGCACCCCTGGGAAAACTAGTTTTATTACTTGTTCTCCATTTTGGGTCCTAAAAATATTCTTTCACATGATGATGACTTTACAGTAAAAGTTTTCCCTTTTTAAGAATATTCAGTTCTTTTTTAATGTTTATCATTATTATTAGTTTATTATTATTTTGAGAAAGAGAACACAAGGAGGGGAGGGGCAGAGAGAGAGAGACAGAGAATCTGAAGGAGGCTCCAGGCTCCGAGCTGTCAGCACAGAGCCCGATGCAAGGCTTGAACTCATGAACCATGAGATCATGACCTGAGCTGAAGTCGAATGTTTAACCAAATAAGCCACCCAGGTGCCCCTAGAATATTCAGATCTTCAGGTGGACTTGTGTCTGTACGGTAAGTTTTTTGTGGTGATATGAAGGTAGGTTGAAAATAATTTAAAGTCGACTATTTAAAAATTTTTTTAAGTTAAAGAAGTTTTAAATTTAAATTAAAGAATTTAAATTTCTACTTTTTATATACTCAGTTGGATTAATAAATTGAGCTTAGCCCATTTATTCTCATATTCTTAGCAGTTTTGTTGTACAAATAAAACCTTAGAGATTTTTAATTCACTGTAAGCTTCAAATGTAACATGTAAGTGAAAGGGAACATTATCTTTCAAATGCACTATAAATAATTTATTCACTAGTAAGTAATTAGGCAGTTAGGAAAGAGCTGTGGAAAAATAAAAGTTTTTAAAATAGGGGTAATTAATAAGCAAAGTTATCTAGGTACAGAGTCTGTAGTTCTCCAAAGGATTTATTTATTGATAACTTCCATGTGCCAGGTCCTGTTCCGGGAGCTGGGGATGCAGCAGTGAGCAAACCAGAACCCAGCCCTGAGACAGTTTACATTCTACTGAGAGAGACAGGAAATAAACTAATAAACAATAAACCTGTGATGCCAGGCAGTGATAAGAGCTATGAATTAAAATAGGGGCAATAAGGGCAGCGCACACGCATTCAAGCCAGAAGCACAGGTTGGGATTGGAAAAATTCTTCCAAGGATGGAGGCACAGAGTGCCAGGGCTGAGGACAGCTTCACCCAGGTCACCCGCCAGGATGGCCCAGGGGCCCAGGGAAACAGCAGCTGCATGGACAAGGCAGGCAGAGGCCCGGCCGCAGGGAGGCCCGGTTTCCCACCCCTCTCTGGCCGTGGATTCCTAGGTGGGAAAGAAGACACAAGGAAAATTCCAGTCCCAGCTAACAGATACATGCCATTAAAAGAGAACGGATGCAGAGATTTACTCCTATTGTAGAACATTTGCGACTTCAGATACGTTTTACCTTGAAATTCAGGAATGTGGAATCAGGACTTGTAAAGAAACCAAGGACGTTAGTATTTTGACAAAAGCAGCTGATTTTGTGAAAGCCTTTCTCTTGGGTTTCAGGTGGAGGACATACTTGCCCTCATTAGGTTGGGTAACCTTTTCCTAGAGTCTTTTGAAATTACGGATGTGATGACCCTAAAGGGAGACCACCTGTGTGGGGCAATAGGAAGAATCACTGGCAAAGGAGGAACCACCCAAATTCACCACAGAGAGTGTGGCATGGACAAGGATAATTTTGGCTGATGTGAAGGTTCACATCCTTGGCTCTTTACAAAATATCAAGATGGCAAGAACTGCCATTTGCAACCTCATACTGGGGAATCCTCCATCAGAGGTTTATGGCAATACTCAAGCCATGGTTAGCGGAGCAGCAGATCCATTCTGATTTCAAATCACTGACATTTTATCTTGTCTTTGGACTCTAGAGAAAAAGACTTTGCCCTCCACTCATGGTCACAAGAAACCGTGTGAAGGTTTTTTCCATTTCTTTAAGTCTCCATCACTTGTTTCGTTCTCAGCCAGAAGCATAAATAGAAAGGAAAGGTTTGATTATTCACACCCAGCAGCTTTGAGGGTAATTTCCATATCTAAATTTAGTACCGTTATTATACTTATACATTATTTATAATTTATCACTTCATTTTAAAGAAAAGATATGCATAGTTAATAATTCTCTTATTGGAGGAAAACTTATTGTTTAAACAGTCCTTTATGAATTCATAAATTTATTTATAAATGTATAACTTTTATGAATTGATAAACATTTCTTGTCTATGGAGTATAATTAAAAGAATCATCTCACTAAAGAAAATAAGGGCAATAAGGATTAGCGAGTAAAGAGTGCTAGATGCAATAGATAAGGTGATGGGAAATCACTCATAGATTGTGGGGCTTCCTCCCTATTTGGTTGTTCACTAAGATTTCATTATTCACGTTGGCCTAAATCAGACATTCGAATTGACATCTACCATCACACAGTCCTACCTTCCGTTTCACTCTGGTGCATAGTCTCTGCTAGCTTGTGTTGGTAATGAATTGCATAAGAAAATAGCTTGCGTTGTTTATCAAATCTGCCATGTATAGAGGTTGTCTCATGTGGCACACATTATTCTAACAATAGTGTAAATACTTTGAAATCTGCATCCTTACTAGTGGGGAGACAAAATGCTTTCATTAAGAAAACACATACATGAAGCAGATGGCTAACTAACAGCATCTTGATGTGAGCAAATTTTAGTCTCAAATTCTATGGCTTCATAATCTCAGAGGGATTTTCCTTCTTACTGTTAAGGAAAACTTACTCCCCACTGCATTTTAAAGAATTAAAAGTCACATTTGTATGTTAAGAATATTCACTTTGGCCTATTAAAAAAATTATGATTGCCCCCCAAAAGGGGGCTTTTATGACCTTTTACATTTTTAAAGTAAAGCCTTCCATCTGGCTAAAAAATATCTAAAAAAATAATTCTTTTACTGTGTTTGTCTTTCCTAGTAAATGTTACATTCATTCCTTAGAAAATTTGCTCTAGGGCAAGTTCATTTTGGCCTGATGTAATTTAATCCAAAGGGAGAAAAACATTAAGTTAATGAAATCTTAATGGAAAGCCATTATATATAGTGTGGTGTCTTAATTATTATTCTCCCAAATTATATTGGCTTATAATTTTTAATTTAGGTCTAAAAAAAAAGATACAGTGTTTAGTTACCTAATTAAATGCAATGCTGATTCATTAGGGGAATAATACATTATTTAATTCCTTTTAAATGAGCTCCCACAGACATGTGTCTGTATGTATCAATTGGATATAATTTCTAATCAATCACTTTTTTAGCCATGATAATAGATTGCTGAGCAATCCGTGGCATCTGTTCTGACCACCTGGAGTTATTCAGTGGGTAACTTGAAGTAACCAATTATTTTTAATTATTTTTAACAAAAAGATCAGATTTCTGTATTCTCTGAAAATGGGAACTACCACAGAATCATATGAAAATCAACCTTCTTTGCCATCATTTAACTTGATCTGAAGAGATATAAAAAGTGTGAGTTTTTATTGCTTAGGTTATTTATTTTATTTTATTTTTGAAACTCAAGACAAGATTTCTAACAATTTTTTAAGGTTTCCTAGTATAAGTTTGCAAACCATACATCCAGTAAAGGACTAATATCCAAAATACACAAGGGACTCATCCAACTCAATAGCACAACACCCAAATAACCCAATTAAAAATATTTTCTTTCATTCCATAGTTTCCTTTTTATTTTGTTGGTGATTTCCTTTGCCTTGTAGAAGCTTTTTAGTTTGAAGTAGTCCTACGTATTCATTTTTGTTTTTCTGCCTTTGCTTTCAGTGTCAAATCCAGGAAATCATTGCTAAGACCAATGTCAAGGAGCTTATACCCTGTGTTTTCTTCTAGGGGTTTTATGGCTTCAGGTCTTCTGTTCAAGTCTTTAATCCAATTTGAGTTGACTTTGTATATGATCTAAGATAGGGGTTCAGTTTCATTCTTTTGCATGTGACTGTCAGTTTTCCCAAGGCCATTTATTGAAGAGGCTATTCTTCTCCCATTGTATATTCTTGGCTCCTTTGTCATAAATTAATTGATCATATCATTGTGGGCCTATTTCTAGGCCCTCTAATCTATTCCACTGATCAGTGTGGGTGTTTTTATGCCAATACCATACATTTTGATCACCATGACTTCATGACATAGTTTGAAATCAGGGAGCCTGATGCCTCCAGCTTTGTTCTTTCTGATGATTGCTTTGACAAGTGGGCTTTTGTGGTTCCATACACACTTTAGTATTGTTTGCATTGTTTCTGTGAAAATGCCATTGGAACTTTGATGGGAATTTGCAGGGACTCTGTAGATTGCTTTGGGTAGTATGGATATTTTAACAATATTCTTTCAATCCATGAACACAAAATATCTTTCCATTTATTTGTGTCATCTTCAGTTTTCCATAAATGTCTTACAGTTTTCAGTGTACAGGTCTTTCACCTCCTTGGTTAGATTTATTCCCAGGTTGTTTTATTCTTTTTGATGCAATTTTAAATGGGACTTTTTTCTTAATTTTTTTTCTGATAGTTCATTGTTAATATATAGAAATGCAACTGATTTTTGTATATTGATTTTGTATATTGATTTTGTATATTGATTTTGTATCCTGCAACTACTAAATTTGTTGACTAGCCAAACCATTTTTTGGTGTGGTCTTTAGGATTTTCCTTTTTAAAAAAATTTTTTTAAATGTTTATTTATTTTTGAGAGAGAGAGAGAGAGCACAAGCAGGGAAGGGGCAGAGAGAGAGAGGGAGACACAGAATCTGAAGCAGGCTCCAAGCTCTGAGCTGTCAGCACAGAGCCTGACGCAGGGCTCAAACTCGTGAACATGATGAGATCACGACCTGAGCTGAAGTCGGACGCTTAACCAACTAGGTCACCCAGGCACCCCAAGGGTTTTCTATGTATGGTATCATTTCATCTGCAAATAGAGACAATTTTACTTCTCTCTTTATAATTTGGATGCCTTTTAAAAAGTTTTCTTTTAGCGTCATCTGTTTCCTCCCACCATTGTCTCACCTTAAAATGAACATAAACTCTGTGGGAGGAAAGACTTTCTCCATTTTAATCTAGCACACAGAACATGGCATAACCCATGGCAAACATTCAGTCAGCATTTGTTGGGAAAATGTCATTACTTCTTATTCTTTTAAGTTTTTAATTTGTTTTGAGAGAGAGAGAGTATGTGCATGAGTGGGAAAGGGGTAGAGAGAGAAGAAGAGAGAAGCCCAAGCAGGCTCTGCACTGTCATTGCACAGAGACCCATGCAGGGCTCAAACTCATGAACCGTGAGATTATGACTTGAGCTGAAACCAAGAGTCGGATGCTTAACCAACTGAGCCACCCAGGTGACCCAGAAAAATGTCATTAAGTAGGCCCTCCATGAGGGCAGATAACAGTTCATGTAGAATTGTGCACTTTTAAAAGACAATAGTTTAACACCAAAGACAACTTTGAAAGGAGAAAATAATACCTCCCAAAGACAGCCAGAGAGGAGAGTGGAATCCAGGGAGCATGTCCCACATGAATGTGGTATGGTGGGCTTGGCATCTCCTTCATTTGGGATAATACCAAGCATGTGGTAGATGTCTAATAAATGTTCATTGTGTTAATTATTTAACTAGCTATGGGCTTATCTTCAGTTATATTCAGTGAACATTTGAGGATTAGTTATGAGCTTTGTCAATCACTGGGCAGACACAAAGATGAATAAGAAAAGATCTTTTTCCTCTAGAGATTAGTAATTACATAGATAAGCCTCAGTCTTGTTAGTCCCAGCCATAGAGTTTCACTTTTCTTCCAAGAGGGCTGCATCCCTGAGTTACCCCCAGAGATCCACTGAAGAGGCTTCCAAAGGGTTCAGCCTTGTGGGGATCACCCAGGACAGTTCTGCCCATGGGGACAAGATATAGAACGCTTCCACCTATGTGTACTGGATGACCTGCAATTCTTGCTTCTTTACCAGTTTTTAAATGAGGATTTTCCCCTCCCTTGAGGCCCAGATTTAAGTACTGAAAGGGCAGGGACCCACGTACGTTACTCCATGCACGTTGTCTTTGTTAGCATTGTGGGCATAACTGAATTTGTCCTTCTCCTTGACCGTCTTGTCCATCTGCTCTTCATTACTTTAGACTAACCAGAAAAATTGTGTCTTGTCTAGGGTGACACTGCTTTTCAGTAGCTGAGCCAGGGCAAGAATGCACCTCTTCTTTTTTTTTTTTTTTTTAATTTTTTTTAATGTTTATTTATTTATTTTTTTTTCTAGATACATGTAATATGGTAATACACACACAAAGACACACACACATATAAAAACCAGTATATCACTATCTGTGAATACAAATTAATTTAATGTTTATTTTTGAGAGAGACAGAGACAGAATGTGAGTGGGTTGGGACAGAGAGAGAGGGAGACACAGAATCTGAAACAGGCTCCAGGCTCTGAGCTGTCAGCACAGAGCCCAACGTGGGGCTCGAACTCACGAGCTGCGAGATCATGACCTGAGCTGAAGTTGGACGCTCAACCGACTGAGCCACCCAGGCGCCCCACGAATGTACGTCTTCTAACTATGGGGCCAGTGCTGTATCCAGGACACTACCTTCCCTCAACTCATGCTGCGTGAGAGACAGGTGACATCGAGTACACATTACGTGTGGGAAAGTACTTTGGAAATTGTCTATCAGTAGGATGTTGATCAACAACCAGAATGAGAATGACTTTAACTTCATGGTGCATGAACTGCAGACCACCATGCACAATTGCTCCAGAGGAACTCACATGCCCACCCTTGTTGAGGACCCTTGCTGCCCTAATTATTTAGTTCCAGATACTGTAGACCCCAAGGAAAAATCAATAGCAGTGGCCTCAGAGAGAAGTGATTCCCTCTTTTACTGACTCTGGGACCTTGAGCAAGTTATCTAATCTTTCTAAACCTCTATCTTCTCATCTAGAAAATGGAGATTATGAGTGCCTGCCTTCTGATGGCTGTGAGAATTCAGTGTATGTAAAGCCCTTAGTAAGGGCTTCTAGTAAGTGCTTAAGAAGTGTTAGCCATTGTTAAAGGGTGATTATTTTAAAAGGGTAAATGATGACTCTCAGATATCAAATGAACACGTGTCAAGGATTTATTTAATTCGCTCATTAATGAGATAATCAGTAGGTTGTTACAATCAGGTACCTGGAAGGCTGCACCACACAATGCCTAGTTTTCTGCTGATAACACCCATTAATCATTCTGATCCATTTCAGAATTTTTCACAATTATTTTCTGCATTTTTTTTTCTTATTGCTAGTTCCTTATTTGCATGCTAGGAATGTTTTGAGGACCAATAAGTTAATAGATATGAAAATTTGCCATATAAGCTGTGATATATTTTGCAAATAGTAGAGTACAAAAGAGACAGGTGAGGCCAACCTGAATTTCGGGCCAACCTCTGATACTTCCTGTGATACTGTGATCTTGAGCAAGTCACAGAACACCTCTTTGCCTATCTTTCCTTAGCTGTAAGTTAGTGTATTTAAGATTCACTGCACAAGGCTATGGCGAGAATTAGATGAAGTTATGTGTGGGAAAGTACTTTGGAAAATAAAAAAAAAAATGCTATAGAAGGGATGTGATGTTATTGCTCTCAGCTTAGATTTGGTCCATTTTTCTTTAAGAAGAGACTTTAGAATAAGAGATGGAGTGGTGAGTTCTTAAACTCACCAGGTCATTATTACTGCAAGTTGTAAATCACATGGAGAGGTCTTTAACTCAGTAACAATGATTTATGGCACTACTGTTGATCCAAAAGCACCTCTCCAATATTCACCCACATGTCCTGATGGCTCCAGAGAGAAGTTCATGGTGCCAGCAGTGGTAATGTTGATGCCCATGGGGCCATGTGTCCTTAATTAAACCTGTAAGAACGGCATTTTACTCTCCTCAACCTCTTCCCCCAGTGCTGTCATCCCAGAGTCTCCCCTGGTTATCCTGTAAAAAGAGATTCATTTAACCAGCCTGTGGAGACTCTCAGGAATTTGCAGGAATTGGGAAGGAAAAGTCTTTGGCCCAGCACACTCCTTTCCTGGCCCAGTTCTGGGTTTTGTAATTGAGAAGGGATAAGGAGGGTTTGGAGTGAGTCCAGGACCCGACACTGAAAGCACTGAGAGGAGTTGAGCGAGCTCTGGTGGGAGGTGCCAGGACTGCTTCGCCTGGAAAGGAGCAGGCCACAGCGGGACTCTATGGGCAGATGCTTCCACAGAGGCAGTCTTTCCACCATGCCTGGTGCAGAAGAGAGTGACTTTACCTCAAGGGTTATAGTTATGGAGACTGAAGAACTGTCTGCCTAAGCTAGTGAATGCTGTGGACACATTTATGAAGGTTCTACCAAGTTCTTCTCTAGAGATGTTGAAGAACAAGATTGGGACTCTCTTAATCTGAAATATTACAGAACATGTCTCCCCCGCTGCCCCGCTGAGGCAGAGGCTTGATTCAGATACGAAGAAGGGAAAAGCTGAGACAAGGGAACCACACCTGATTGTCCTACCTTGTCTATTGTGACTAACAGAGCCAGGTGAAGGTGGGAGAGAGATTGAGTAACTGAGCTGACTTCCCTGTTTACCTTCCCTTCCCTGTGCCCTGTGAGGGGCAGCATTTGTGACAGCGTTTATCACACTTACTTCCTCTCCTTAGACAGCTCTTCAAAGGCAGAGCCTTGGTCTTCACCCCTGTGTCTCCAGCCCCTAGCATAATACCTGACACGTAGTAGGGCTCAGCAAATATTTGTTGAATGAGTGCACAGATATGAATAACTCCTTTGACAGGCTGAGGTCAAGTCAACAGAAACCTCAATGCTGGAGACACTGACAGAAACCCCATTTAAAAGCCAGTTGACCAGCCCAACCTGTGAGTGCTATTGAACTGTTCACCATAAAATAGTAAGGGAAGCCTGAGTTCAAACTTCAGCATTCGTAGTGAGACTATTTTCAGCTTTCTCAGAGACAGCATCTGTAAATAATCAGGCAGAAGCCTTTTATAAAACAACACAGACAAACCTCAAAGACTATTCTAAGGCTGCAACATTTAAACAAGATTTTAACCCATGGGGACGCCAAGATCAACACGGAACTTCCTGAACATAAAAGCCTGGAATGTCATAGCAGTGTGGGGGCAAAAGCTATGATCGCATTTCCCCTTTTCTAAATTATATACTGCTTAGTGTTAATGTGAGCGGAGGGCTGGGACAGAGACGGCCCTGTGGGTTACGTAAGTAAACCTCCTTGCACCCTCCATCTCAGCTGTAATGCAGCATCCATGGTGACAGTGTGGAGGGAGTCACCAGGCTGGCTGGACTGACAGAAGGCAAAAGGTCACTTGTAGGTCATGCCATGATTTAAGTACTTGATGTAATTTATAACTGGGCTTTTGCCCTATGTAGAAAAATGATCAGGGACATTTGTTGTGTAATTTCTTCTCTCACTAGAAGATGTTGTTCTTAAAACTGAGTTTAGTGGCAGCTATGAAAGACCATCTGTAGCACATTCCAAAATCACTTTCTTTTCCTTCCCAATTGGCAAGAGGGACAAGAAACCAAATGAACCCTTTAGCTCTCTCAACCTGCATGATTCTCGCCTGAGGAAGAGAGACAGGTCTCTAGGTCACATCTTTCCCTGTCCCTGTATTAGGGACCACATCAGCCAACCTCAATTATAAACAAGTGAAAACAGAGTGCTCCTAAACCAATCTTACTATCAACCTTACTATGTGTGTGGCCAGTATGATATAAAAATCTGCCCATTTCTCAAGTTACCTGCAACGTTACTTCTTAAGGCTCTTCCAGGGAGACCTGCACTAATAATGAGTCGTCATGTCTTGTTACCTGGGCAAGCTAATATTTGAACAACTATCATAACACCTGACAGTTGATACAACTAACTTTAATTCCTTACTTTAATTCCTTAAATCATTTTAATTCTTTAAATCCAAAAGGATTTTTGAGGTTATTTTCTTAAAAAATAAGAACGTTATTTGGAAAAATAGTACACATATTCATTTTAATTCGTGTGTTCTGGACTTGAGGATAAGGCTACATCTTCATTTTTGTACTCCTAGTTGGTGTAGTGTTTGGAAGATGGTCTAAGCCCAATAAATATTTTTTGAATCACTGAGTGAGAGGAATATTTACAGAGCAGAAGCCTCTGTGCTGGTTGGCTGTGAGTCCAGTGGTGTCTTCTTTCTGCAAACTCTGAAAATGTGTATAAACAAAAAGATCAGAGTGAGAATTTAAAAAGAACATTTATTATAATTTTCAATAATATGTACTTTTTAAGCTCATGAATACCGTATCTGAAATTGTGCATGGACACACATACACCCCCAACACTTCCCATAGGTACATGCTTAGACCGTCACGCATAGCCTGTGTGTGAGTGCATGTATATATATCAATGTTTTTTTTTAAAAGATACGGAAAATATAGTTAACAGTAGTTATCTCTAAAAAAGGAGTAAATTTGGGAAAGATAAAGAGTACTTTCACAATTTAGCTTATATGTTTCTCATTTTTGAATTCTTCCTATGAGTATGCATTTGTATATCTCAGTTCTTAACACATGGTCTGGCACTTAGCAAACGTTAAATCAATGTTAAACACACACATAAAGTGAATCAGTGAATGGAGTGACATGTAAATTATACTCAAAACATTTGACTTTGAGAGAGTTAGGAGTAGAATGGTGATAAGGAAATTGAACTGAAGACTTAGGAAAGAGAGGGCATCGTCTGGGTCTATCAATGAAAGAAGCCATCAGAAATATAGGAATAGTTTTGGGTTGCTATTGATAAATATATTTTCCAATTAAAAAAAACCAAAATGGCCCCAAATTTACTGCCCACTATTAGCAAATAACATAGTATTATGTAGAGTAACATGGTATTACACATAATTGTAGGTGTTCCTCTGGGCTTATCTATTGCCTGAACAAAGGCCAATGGCCTGGCAAGAAGGCCACTAACTTTGGTGATCTGCTAACCTGATAGGGCTGGACAGGCATAGCTTCCTGAAAGGCCTTTGTACTCACAGTCCTCTTCAGGTAATGCTGGTTTGCCGCATCAAATAAAGAACTAATGAAACCATCTGGAGAAGGAGACAGCAATCTAGTGGTTCAAGCACCAGTCATTTGGCCCGTCCATGAGCTTGATGTCCAGAAACTGACATGATGCGTGAGAACGTTTAACCCCAATCCAGCTGGTATGACCCCAATGCAAGAAACCCTTTCTTGGCCCCTCATCTAGGAAATGAGTTGGCAGTATTTAAAAATGCTTGAATGGCAGCTTGGAGTCTATTTGAAGAAGCTGGTAGAAAGATCCCAATGGCAGGAATGTCCAGATAAGATTACCACCAGTAGTCGGTTGCTGAAATCACTTAAGTATTTTGATCAGGTGGAAAAAGTGCCACTTAGCTTCAGTCTGGGTGGCAGAGAGTCCTTTTAAATGTAGCTACAGCACAGACGTTCTGTGCATTACTCATGCTGTGAAGTACGTGATTTAAGCCACTGACTTCCTAAATTAAAGACACAAAAAGGCAGACATGTAATTCTTTTAATTACACCTCCAAATTTCTCCTACATTCCTTTGAGTTTGTCTCCTGTTTGTCCGTGTTTGCCTGTTTGATCAACCTACCAGCAGAAGATGAGCAGCGGTGAAGGTAGAGGATCTGTAAGAGGATAAAAGACTTAATTTGTTTTCACTATAGGAAAATGAAGGCAGTGTTTTTGGAAGTTGAGAAGATAAGAAATCTGATTTCTGCTGATAGTAGAGCATTTCAAGGCAGAACTGAGACATAATGTTTGTATGTTTTTTTGCTATCTGCTGTCCACTAACATGGGTTATTAATAAAACATATTTGACTTCTATCACCAGGCAAGAAGGTTCAATTTTATCTTGTATTTCTAGTAAAGTACAGCCTTCTAACCTTAACATGTATTTTTTGTAACTCAGCAAGAGACAGGCTGCACTTTCAGAAGGTTTGTAGTCATGAACAACTTAAAGCTGTGTGTACTTTTTAAAACTATGCAACCATTTAGATATTTATTTGTAGGAACTAATTGAAGTAGGTACTTAGAAAGCCATGTAAGTTTGTTTTCTGCTAGATGACATGAGAAACTGAATTTTGGAATTAAGCAGCTAAGTTTCTCTCCTCTTTCTCACCTGTTCCCCTTTGTAAGGAAGGGGACGTGATGACTTCTTTTACTGTCACAGTTTCTGGGTTGGTTTTCTGATTATAATGGGAGACGTGCTAACCCATCTGTACTCCCAGACTAGGCCTCACTGACATCAGTGCACCAGTCTGAAGGTTGTTAGGTCTCTGTGCCAAGAAAAGCCTCTCTGTAATCCCACGGTCATTAAACTAGTGTAACCTCACCCACCCCAGATTTCCCCCCCAGGTACACTTGACCTCAGCTAAGTCTTTAACATGTAACCCTTTGAGTGATGTTCTAAGAATGTCCATGTTGGATATGGCCTGGTAAGAGAAGGCTACAATCTTTATTGGGGTTTCTGAGGGAAAGGAAGGGCAGAGCAGGATAAATAGGATTGGCTAGTTTGAATAATTTCTGAGGGATTTTGGCAATGGGGATGGTCTCTAGTTGCCTGGTACCTGGCCCTGGGATGATTAAGGCAGAGGAATATTGTATCCAGGGTGAATGGAACAGAATGAGGAAGTCTGGCTCTGGATTGGTTAGTTTGCATATCAAAGGCATGCTCCCAGCTGGGCCCTTTGCTATCTCCAAGAATTGGCTATCCCCAGGGGAGGGGACAGTCTCTTTTCAGCTAGAAAGGGTTTTTTTAAGGTGTCAAAACATCATAATGTACAGAAAATAAAAAAAATACAATACAAATGAGTTTAACATATCTGTCTGAATCTTTCTTAGTTACCTTTTGTGGGTTTGCATGAGTATTTGCCAAATTATGTTATAAAGTGATTTGCCTTTAGTGGTCTACATGATTTCAAATGAATGGTACGGTATTTATTCAGCCCTAAGTTACTGTCCAATACCAACTTTAACCTCGACTGTGGCAGGCAATCCAGAGCCCTCTTCCCCTCACCCAGAAACTTTTTGAGGGCTCTTATTAGCCTTTTAGACTTCTTTTTTTTTCTTTTTCTTTTTTTTTCAGATTTCTGCAGAAGAGATTTTAGCCTACATAGATTTTGTTGCTTTACAAAACTTAATGAGGCTTTTCCCCTTTTCACCGTACTTGGAAATACTGAGGACTCATTCCAGTTACCCATAATTTCTCAGACACCCACTGGCAGCTAGCCATAGGAAAATGTTTTCCTGTTCTAGGACTGAGGCAACTGTAGGGCTGAAGTTTCATTTTGGTGACACACACACTCATAAATAACCATCAGATATTTTATCATTTCATGTTTGGATGATTTTCCAGTTATCTATTTTATCTTTTGCTGTGAAACAAACCACTCCAAAACCTAGTGGCATAAAGCAGTTTATTACTCTTATATCTCTGGTCTGTAAGTTCAGGATTCTGTGCAGCTTGCCTCTGCAGCACCACCCTGGGGTTTCAGCTGGGATCATAGGAATGGCTGGAACTGGAAAACATGCGGGCAGCAGGGCAGGTCTCTCTCCTCATATGGTCTCCAAGTGACTAAGTGCAAGCTTTCTCACAGAACAGCAGCCTCAGGGTAGCCTTCTGACATGGTTGCTCTGGGCTCCAAAAACAATTCTTCAGGAATCAGAAAGGGGAAGCTGCTGGTCTCTTAAGGCTGAGCCTGGAAATTGGCAGTCTACAGCATTCTTTCTGCCATATTGGTTAGGTTGGTTAAGTTTTCACAGAGACACCCACACCCCACCCTGCAGATTCCAGGGCAGAGGACAGACTTCACCTCTCAGTTGGAAGATTAGCAAAGAATCTGTGGTTATCTCTACCGCATGGCATTTAGCATATCGACAAAAAGAAGATTATGTTTATCTCACTCTGTACCTACCTTAGAAAAGTAGATATTCAGCTGTAGCTCATTTCAGAGTTCTCTCTCTATGAAGATTGTTGACTGATGGAAAAATTTTGACTTCAAACTAAAATTATGACTTGGTAATCATCTAAACTATATACAGTGTATAGTAGGATATCCAAATGTATATCCTTGCACTTATTGGATATTTTCCAAAGAATTTTAAGATGTATTAAATGATTCTTACATCTGTGCTTGAGTATTACTGTCTTCATTTTGTTCATGAGGAAGTGGAGGCTCTGAGTGGTTAAGTGTCCCACATTACGTGGCTACTCATGGTGGCAGAGACAGGACCAGAATTAGGTTAGCTGTATACTTTTCACTGATGGCATCTTTGTGTTCCTTAATATAGATAAAAGGAAGTCAACGACCATGATAAGAACTTTTAATAAATTTCATCATTTTGGGTGTTAATTTCCTGAAATGAAGAAAAGATCTTTGGTTTCAGGTACATGCTTAGTGTTTGACAGCTCTTAGAGACTTTGTCCCACATGATGATCTCATGAGAGGTATTGTTAAAGCACCATTTTTCAGATGAGGAAACAGAAGTACAGAGAGGTTAAGTAAACTGCTTGTGGATTGGTCACATGGCTGACTGGTAGAGCTAGTGCCCACGCCCAGAACTTGAAACTCTGAATCTTGTCATGTCTACCTCTTGAATCCCCACTCCCCCACACCCATACACCCTGTTTCTTGGCCTTGGAAGTCTTAGGACAGCATACAAATGGCTCAGTTGTATAGACCGGGACCAGCCTTCTCAGGGACAAAAATGGAGGCCTCAGAGGACTGAAAGAGCAGTGAGAGAAAGGCACAAAGAACAGGGCAGCACTGGCATTATTAGAGGAAATGGGGAACACTCTAATTGCAGGCAGTTTCAACTTTGACTGTTTCCAGGAAAAGCTAATACTGTTATGATTTCTCCTGATGCATGTGAAATCAGTTGCTATAGCAATGACCAGTGTTTGTTGGAACTTGCTGACAGCAGCAGGCCTTAGGAGTAAAATCTCTCTGTTAATCATGCTTCTGATGCTGATAGTAATGAACTTGGATCCACCATCTCAGCCGCTCTACCATGTCCATTTCCCACCATGATCTCCTGGCCAGAAGGAAGGGCAAGACAAGTCTCTGCTCATGTCACTAGATAGACATGTTGACAATGGCCTTGGGAACATGGTTCAGCTGTGGCCATGTTCTAGGGAAGGGGAGCCAGGCTGATGATAGGGAAAATGAGGAGTTTGGAGCCCAAGTCTGAACCGATCTTGGTAAATGTTTGGGTAGATCCAATATCGTCCATACATCTGTAGATGTCACAAAGAGACTAGGAAATAAATTATTTTGTTATTTGTTCAAGCTGAAACAACATTAGCAAACATTTCCATTTTTCCATTGAGACGTAAGCAGATGTTGGCAGTAAGCTACAGGACACATTTCCCGGTTCCACATTCCTTCCCCACTGCTACAGCGGCCCTCTTTCACTCCTCAAGCTTCTACTTGCGTTGGGATCTCTGCAGTAGCTACTCCCTCTCCCCAGTGATCTTGTATGACTAGCTCCTTGTTATTCAGAGCTCCGCTTAATAACCACTTCCTGACTTAGTTTTAAATTATTGTTATTGATTTAGGGGTTTTTTAGGTATAATTGACATACGACATTATATTCATTACAGGTATACAACTTAATCATTTGATATCTGTATACATTGGGAAATGATCACCACAAATGAACTAGTTTACATCCATCACCTTATGTAGCGACATTTTTTTTTTTCTTGTGATGAGAACTTTTCAGGTTTACTGTCTTAGCAACTTCCAAATATGCAATACAGTATTGTTAACTATAGTCATTGTACTATACATTACATCCCCATAATGTATTTATTTTATAACTAGAATTTTGTACTCCCTGCCTCTGGAAATCACTGGTCTATTCTCTGATTCTATGAGCTTGATTTTTTGTTTGTTTGTTTTTTAGATTCCTTATAAGTAAGATCATATGGTATTTGACTTTCTTTCACTTATTATACTTAGCATAATGCCCTCAAGGTCCATCCAAGTCGTTGCAAATGGCAAGATTTCATTCTTTTTTCTGATTGAATAATAATATGTATGTATGTGTGTGTGTACACCGACACACACACACACACACACACACACACACACACACAGAAGTAGAATTGCTGGATCATATGGTACTTCTATTTTTAATTTTTTGAGGAACCTCTATACTGTTTTCCATAGTGGCTGCACCAATTTACATTCCTACCACCAGTGCACAAGAGTCCTTTTTCTCTACATCTTTACCAACACTTGTTATTTCTTGTCTTTTTGAATATAGCCATTTTAACAGATGTGGGGTGTTTTATCTCATTGCAATTTTGATTTGTATTTCCTTGAGGATATCTGGTGGCCATCTTTATATCTTCTTTGGAAAAATATCTATTTAGATCCTCTGCCTATTCTTTAATCAGATTTTTTTGAGTTTTTGTTAATTTCTTTGTTTTGCTATTGAGTTAAATGAGTTCTTTATATATTTTGGATATTAACCCCTTACCAGATACATGATTTGCAAATATTTTCTCCCATTTTATAGGTTGCCTTTTATTTTGTTGATGGTTTCCTTCACTGTGTAAAGGCTTTTAATTTGGTGTAGTCCTACTTGCTTATTTCTGCTTTTTTTTTTTAAACATTTATTTATTTTTGAGACAGATAGAGACAGATCATAAGCAGGGGAGGAATGGAGAGAGAGGGAGACACAGAATCTGAAGCAGGCTCCAGGCTCCGAGCTGTCAGCACAGAGCCCCATGCGGGGCTTGAACTCATGAACTGTGAGATCATGACCTGAGCCGAAATCGAGTTGGATGCTTAACCGACCGAGCCACCCAGGCGCCCCAGCTTATTTTTGCTTTTGTTGTCAGATTAAAAAAACACAACCTATGTCAAGGAGCTTATGGTTTCAGATCTTACATTCAAGTTTTTAGATCATTCTGAGTTAATTTTTGTGTATTGTGTAAGATACTTTCTAGTTCCATTCTTTTGCATATGGCTGTTCAGTTTGTCCAGTCATCCATCCATCCATCCATCCATCCAATTATTTATTGAAGAGATTGCCCTTCCTCATTGTATATTCTTAGTTTCTTTGTCATAATTGACCATATATGTGCAGGTTTATTTCTGGTCACTCTGCTCTGGTCTTTTGATGTGTGTCAGTTTTATGTCAATACCATACTGTTTTGATTACTGTGGCTTCAAAATATAGTTTGAAATCAGGGAGCATGATGCTTCTAGGTTTCTTCTTCTTTTTAAATTTGCTTTGGATATTCGCATCTTTTGTGGTTCCACACAAATTTTAGTATTGTTTATTTCTGTGAAAAATGCCATTGGAACTTCAATGGGGATTGCATTGACTCTGTAGATTGCTTTGGGTAGTATGGGTTATTTTATTTTATTTTATTTTATTTTATTTTATTTTATTTTATTTTATATGGACATTATAACAACATTAACTCATTGAATCCATGAACACAGAGTATTTTTCTATTTATTTATTTCCATTAATTTCTTTCATTAATGTCTTAAAGTTTTCAGTGTACAACTCTTTCACCTACTTGGTTAAATTTATTCTTAAGTATTTTGTTCTTTTTGATGCCATTGTAAATGGGATTGTTTTCTTAATCTTTTTCTGATAGTTTGTGATTACTGTATACAAATGGAACAGATTTTTGTATCGTGCAATCTTACTGAATTCATCCATTAGTTCTAACACTTTTTTGGTGGAGTTTAGTGTTTTATATATATAATATCACATCATCTGCAAATGATGACAATTTTCTTCTTCCTTTCCAATTTGGATGTTTCTTATTTCCTCTTCTTGCCTAATTGCCCTGGCTTGGATTTCCAATATTATGTTGAATAAAAATACATCCTTATCTTATTCCTGATCTTAGAGGAAAAGCTTTCAGCATTTTACCATTGAGTATAATGTTAGCTGTAGGCTTGTCATATGTGGCCTTTATTATGTTGATATACTTTCCCTCTGTACATACTGTTGAGAGTTTTTTATTGTTGAATTTTCTCAAATGCTTTTCTGCATCTATTGAGATGATCATATGATTTTTATCCTTCATTTTATTATGTGATGTATCATAATGATTGATTTTTGTGGATGTTGAACCATTGTGCATCCCTGGAATAAATCTTACTTGATTATGGTGTATGATCCTTTTGATACATTATTGAATTCAGTTTGCTAATATTTTATTGGAGATTTTTACATTTATGTTCATTAAGGATATTGATGTGTGATTTTTTTTTTTTTTTTTTTTTTTTTTGGTGCCATACATGTCTGGTTTTGGTATCAGGGTAATGCTGGCCTTATAAAATGAGTTTGAAAGAACTCTCTCTTCTTCTATTTTTTTGGAAGAGTTTAAGAAAGATTGGTATTCTTTGGATGTTTGGTAGAATCACTAGTGAAGCCATCTGGTCCTGGACTTTTGTTTGTTGGGAGGTTTTTGATTACTGATTCAGTTCCTTACTAGTAACCAATCTTTTCAGATTTTCTGTTTCTTCATGATTCTGTCTTGGCAAGTTATATGTTTCTAGGAATTTATTCATTTCTTCTGGGTTGTCAGGTAGTAGTCTCTTATAGTCCTCTGTTATTACCGTGGTAGCAGTTGTAATGTTTTCTTCATTTCTGATTTATTTATTTGAGTTTTCTCTCTTTTTTCTTGGTGAGCCTAGCGAAAGGCTTGTCAATTTTATCTTTTCAGTGAACCAACTGTTAGTTTCATCGATCTTTTCTATTATCTTTTTAGTATCTATTTTATTCATTTCGGCTCTGATATTTATTTCTTTTCTTCTACCAACTTGTACTTTGTTTTTCTTTATTTCTTTGAGGTATAAAGTTAGGTTGTTTGAGATTTTTGCTTGTTTTTTTTTTTTTTGAGATAGTATTCATTACTATGAATGTCTCTCTTAGAACTGCTTTTACTGTATCTCATAAATTTTGGTTTGTTGTATTTCCATTTTTATTTGTCTCAAGGAATTTTTAAATTCCTTCTTCAACCCATCAGTAGCATGTTGTTTAATCTTCACATAGTTGTGAATTTTCCAGTTTTCTTGTAATTAATTTCTACTTCTACACCATTGTGGTCAGTAAAGATGCTTGGTATTATTTCAGTTCTTCTTAAATTTATTAACACTTGACCTAAGATATGATCTATCCTGAACATAGTGAGTGTTCCATGTGCCCTTGAGAAGAGTGTGTGTTCTATTGCTTTTGGAGAGAATGTTTCGTATATATAGGTTAGGTCCATCTGGTCTAACATGTTGTTAAGGCCGATGTTTCCTTGTTGACTTTTCTGCCTAGATGATCTGTTAGCCTCCTGATTTCTGAAGGACCCAGTGTAAAGTAGCCACTTTGATTCTCAGTGTAATACTATTTGAAATTTTCATGTTATTTTATTTGTTTATTTTGCATCTCTTCCCAACCCCCATACTCTGTCTCAGAGGCAGGTTCATGGAGAAGGGACCTTGTCTGTTGGTCACCAGTAGAACCCGGAGAACAATGCCTGGCCCAGGTCTCAACAAATATATGTAAAATTAATGAACTCTTCCTAGTTACTGCAGTTCTTTAAACCAGGTATACTTTCTCACACATCAATACCTTTGCACATGCTGGACCCTCTACCTGGAGTGCCCTTTTCCTCCCTTCTTCTTTTTCTATAACCCCCCAATTTGTTTACCAAACTTTATCTTGTGCTGTCCAGAATGTGGGCAAGATGAATGTTCTAACTTCAATTTTATTATTGCTATTACTATTATTATTATTATTATTATTATTATTTACATACTTTAGGTGAAGAGATCTGTCACTCTGATTGTTAGAGCAAAAGATGTATCCTCTGATTAAGGACTTCAGTCTTCACTAGAGCTGGTACTTTCCCATGACACATTCAAGAGAAGCATGTGAACAGTGCCTGCACAGCAGGTCATGGAAGAGTCCCAAAGCCTCATTGTGTGGATGGAAATTTGAAGTTATCTCCCTGCTCTTAACAGGAGATATTCCCTACTAGAGAGGAGGCACAGAAGCCACTTTCAATGGCTTGTGAAGTTCTTGTAGGATATAATAACAAGATATTTAAATAAAATGGTTGGGAGAGCAGTTAGAGATGTATAACTCCTAGATATTGTGACAGTGTCTCTCAGTACATCCCTTTTCAACCTCTGACTTTATTCATCTTTCTTTTCTTTTTTTCCTCTACATCAGATAATCTCATGAAACTCAGTTCTGCTTAATGTTGGAATCATGTACAATAACCAGCATGTGATAAGTACTTCACTAGATATTCCTGGCTGCTCTTTGTTAGCTTTTGCTTTTTCCTTAAACAGTTCTCAAACTGAATTTTTTGTGGGTCAGTACAGGTAACATGTTCATTTTGAAATTTGATCTGTTGGACCTTCTTGTTTCTTTAACAGCAAAAAAAAAAAAAAAAAAAAGGAACTGGAGAATCTAGAAAGAGTTTTAAAAGTCATCTCTCCACCCTAAAAATATTTCACCCACATCTCCTAGCATGATGATAACTCAGTTGAGGGCAGTGAAAATCAGTAGCCTGACCAGGAACTAGTGCTGTTGATTGTCATTTCTTATTTATTTTTCTTCAGTCCAACTTATTTTAAGCCTAACGTATTCAACACCAGAGTATTGAGTAGTTGAAGAAAGACAGATGTGAATTACAACATAATTAGGTTCATATGTCAGGATGATAGGCAACTGAATAAACCTCCATGTTATTGCACATTTATCCAGAAAAGCTGTGCTAATTATTCTATTTTTCTGGGCCTCCATTTCTTATCTTCAGATTAACAGATCAAACTAGTTGATAATTAAAAGGTCTTCTACCTCTAAGGGTCAGCGTTTGCACGAGTGTTTATTTTTTGCTTGTTTTGTTTTGCTTTTGCTTACTTTCCTTACTAGTTTGCAAGTCACCTCTGAAGCATTAAATTTTAACTTAAATTTTGTTTTGAAATCATTGTAAATTCTTATGCAGTTGTAGGAAATAATATAGAGTAAGCTTGTGTATCCTTTACCCAGTTTCCCCCGGTGGTAACATCTTGCAGAACTATAGGACACTATCACAACCAGGATTTTGGCAATGGTAGAGTCAAGATACAGAAAATGTCCTTTGTCACAAGGTTCCCACACATTTCCCTTATATAGATAGCTTTACTAACTTCCTTCCCTTCCACCTTCTCGTAATCCCTGGCAATCACTAATCAGTAGTCCATTTCTATAATTCTGTCATTTCAAGAAATGTATAAATAGGATTGTACTATATGTAACCTTTCATGGTTGACTTCCCC
This sequence comes from Panthera uncia, assembly GCF_023721935.1. NCBI lineage: Eukaryota > Metazoa > Chordata > Mammalia > Carnivora > Felidae > Panthera > Panthera uncia. Next base: position 50,235,435 of record NW_026057586.1, on the reverse strand, counting down.
CCCCCCCCCACACACACTGAGCATTCTGTGTAGCCTCATTAAGATTGTTGTGTGTATCAGTACTTCCTTCCTTTTTTATTGTTGAGTAATATTCCATGGGATAGTCATTCATTCAGTGAAGGACATCTGATTTGTTTCCAGTTTGTGGCTGTTATGAATAAATCTGCTATAAACACTCATTTACAGATTTTTTTTGTGAACATAAGTCTTACTTTTTTTCTGGGATAAATGCCAAAGGAATGCAATTCCTGGATCATATAGTATTTGCATATTTAGTTGTTTAAGAAACTCCCAACTTTTTTTCAGAGTGACTGCACTATTTTACATTCCATTCACATTCTAGAGTGATCTAGTTTTTCTACACCCTCACTAGCATTTGGTGGTGTCACTATTTTTTATTTTAGCTATTTTGATAGATGTGTAGTGGTGTATATTATTGTGGTTTTAGTTTACATTACCCTCATGGCTAGTGATGGTGGATATCTAATGGCTGATGATGTTGGATATCTTGTAATTTACATTACTCTAATGGCTGCTGATGTTGGTTTTAATTTACATCATTCTAATGGCAGATGATGTTGGATGTGCTTATTTGCCATCTGTCTGTCTTTTTGGCAAAATGTCTCTTCATGTTCCTTTGAATGTCTCTTCATGTTTGCCTATGTTCCAATTGAAAAATTTTTGGGTTTTTTTTTTTTTTGTTCTTGAGTTTCTGAAAATGCCTTATACATTCTATATTAGTTCTTTGTTTGACTATATGGTTTGCAAATATTTTCTCCCTCTCTCTAGCTTGTCTTTTCAGCTTCTTAGATAACAGGACTTTTTTCCAAAGGCAAAGTTTTTAATTTTGGTGAAATTCAACTTACCAGTTTTTTTTTTTAAAGTATTTTGCTTTTCGTGTAAAGTCTAAGAACTCTTTACCTAAATAAAGAGCCTAAAAATGTTCTTCTATTACTTTTTCTTTATAAGTCTTTTGTTTTATGTTTAAGTCTGTGATGCATTCAAGTTAAATTTTATATCAGGTGTGAGAATTGCTTGTCAATGTCCAATTGCTTCAGCATAGTTTGTTGGAAATGCTAAATTTCCTCTATTGAATGGCTTTTGTGCCTTTGTCAAAAATCAGGTGGGCATGTTTGGGGTCTGTTTCTGGGTTCTCTGTGCTGAATCACGTATGCAGTACAATCTTGATTACTGTAGTTATATAAAGTTTTGAAATAGGGTAAATTGATTCCTCTGATTTGATGATTCCTTTTCAGAATTGTTTTAGCTATTTTAATTCCTCCACTCCTTTTTGGGAGTTTTTAAATTATGAATTCATGGGGTGCCTAGGTGGCTCAGTTGGTTGAGTGGGCGACTTTGGCTCAGGTCATGATCTCACGGTTTGTGAGTTCAAGCCCTGTGTTGGGCTCTGTGCTGACAGTGCAGAGCCTGCTTTGGATTCTCTGTTTCCCTCTCTCTCTGTCCCTCCCCTGCTTGCACTCACTCTCTCTCTCAAAAGTGAACAAACATTTAAAAAATAAATAAATTAGGGACTCCTGGGTGGCTCAGTCAGTTAAGTGTCCGACTTCAGCTCAGGTCATGACCTCAGCATTCGCGAGTTCGAGCCCGCGCCCCACATCAGTCTCAGTGCTGACAGCTTAAATCCTGGAGCCTGCTTCCAATTCTGTGTGTGTCTCTTTCTCTGCTCCTCCCCAGCTTGCACTCTGTGTCTCAGAAATAAGTAAACATAAAAATTTAAATAAATAAATAAACAAACAAATAAATAAATTATAAATTCATTTTCCTCAATACATATAGGAATACATATATTATTTCATATTAAGTGGGTTGTGGTAGTTTGGGTTTCTTTGAGGAATTTGTTCATTTCATAGAAGTTGTCAAATTTATTCATGTAGAATTGTTCTTAATATTTCTTTATTATCCTTTTGATGTCTGCTGGGTCTGTAGTGATATCCCATTTTTTTCCTGATACTGTTGGTAGTTTACATATATATTTTTTGTCGATCCTACTGAAGTGAATTTTTTGTCACTTTTATTATCTTGGCAAAGAACCAGCTCTTCAGTTTACTATTTTCTCTACTGTTTTTGCATTTTAATATTCATTGGTTTCTGCTCTTATCTTGATTATTTCCTTCCTTCCGCTTGCTTTGGGTTTATTTTGTTTCTTTGTAGGTCCTTGAGCAGGGAGCTTAGATTATTGATTTCAGACTTTTCTTCTTCTTTTTTAGTTTATTTGTCTATTTTGAGAGAGAGAGAGAGAGAGCGCGCATGAACTAGAAGAGGTAGAGAGAGAGGGAGAGAGAGAATCTCAAGCAGGCTCTGTGCTCTCAGCATGGAGCCTGACGCGGGGCTCAATCCCACAAACTGAGAGACCATGACCTAAGCTGATACCAAGAGTTAGATGCTCAACCAACTAAACCACTCAGGTGACCTCCTCCTTTCTAATGTATATATTTAGTGCTGTATATTTTCCTCTCAGCACTGATTTAGTTGTGTCCCACAAATGTTGATATGTTGTATTTTCATTTTCATCAGTTCAATGTATTTATTTCACTGAAATTTCCTTTTGACACATGGATTACTTAGCAGATTGTTATTTAGTGTCAGTGTTTGGAAATTTTACTGTTATCTTTCTGTTACTGATTTCTAGTTTGATTCCATTGTGATCAGAGAACACACTTTGTATGATTTCAACTCTTTTAAATTGATGATGTTTGTATTATAACTCAGGATTTGGTCTATCTTGGTATACGTGCTGTGGGCACTTGTAAAGAATGTATATCCTGCAGTTGTTGGGCAGAGTGTTCTAGAAATTATAATTAGATCCTGTTGGTTGTCGATGGTGATGAGTTCTTCTATGTCCTGCTGATTTGCTGTTGAAAATCATTTTCGAGGCGCCTGGGTAGCTTGGTGGGTTAAGTGTCTGACTTCAGCTCAGGTCATGATGTCATGGTCCGTGGGTTCGAGCCCTGCATTGGGCTCTGTGTTGACAGCTCAGATCCTGGAGCCTGCTTCGGATTCTGTGTGTGTCTCTCTCTCTTCCCCACCCCCACTCACTCTCTGTCTCTCAAAAAATAAATAAATAAACATTAAAAAAAAACTTAAAAAAAAGGAAAATCAGTTTCAACCAATTGTTGAAAGAATGGTGTTAAATTTCTCAGCCATAATTCTTAAGTTGTTTATTTCTCCTTTCAATTTTATCAGTTTTTGCTTCACATATTCTGCAGTTCTGGTGTTTGGTGCATATACACTTAGGATTTCCAAGTCTTGTTGGAGTGACCCTGTTATCATTATGTAGTATCCCTCTCTGTCTCTGGTCATTTTATTTTCTCTGAAGTCTACGTTATCGGATATTAATATAACCACTCCTGCTTTCCTTTGATAATATTTGTCTGATGTATCTTCTTCCATCCTCTTACTTGAATATACCTTCCTATATTGCTATATTTGAAATGAGTTTCTTGTAGATAACATATTCTTAAGTAACACTTTTAAATATGCTCTGCCATTCACTATCTTTTAATTGGTTTATTTAGATTGTTTGCACTTAATGGATTTATTGATATGTTAGGTCTTACGTCAACTTTTATTTTTTTGTCATTATTCTCTGTTTTCTTTTGTTTTTTCTTTTTTCTTTTTCTTTTTCTTTTTCTTTTTTTTTTTTTTTTTTTTTTTTTTTTTTTTTTG
>NW_026057586.1:50150220-50231648 GCF_023721935.1 Panthera uncia | reverse complement strand
TTTTTTTTTTTTTTTTTTTTTTTTTTGCTTTTCAGTGGGTTATCTGAACATTTTTTAGAATTCCATTTTGACATATTCATAGTGTTTTTGGGTGTATCTTTTTGTATAGCTTTCTTTTGGTGGTTGCTCTAAATACTATATTGTGTATCTACATAGTTTATCACAGCCTACTGCTATTTTCTTTTTACCAATTCAAATGAAGTGTAGAAACCTTACCTCCCTTTACCTTTCTCCATTTATAATATACTTGTCTTAAATAGTTCATCTACATACATTTGGAACCAAATCAAACAGTCCTGTTAATTTTGCTTCACCATCAAACATAATTTAGAAAACTCCAAAGGAAGATAAAAGTCTATTGCATTTATCTTTTTTTTGTTTGTTTACTGTCTCTTCCTTCTTGATGTTCCACAGTTTCTTTTCTGTTTAGAGAACTTTCTTTAGCTGTTCTTTCAGAGTGGGTCTTTTAGCTACAACTTTTCTTGGTTTTCCTTCTTCTGAGAGTGTCTTCATTTCTCCATTCCTTCCTAAAGTATGTTTTTTCAAGGTATAGGATTCTGTATTCACAGTTGTTTTCTCTCGGCACTTGAAAAATCTTGTTCCCCCTTCCATATTCTCAGATGAGAAAACCACTGTTGTGTGAATTGCTTTTCCCCTGTAGGTAAAGTGTTGTTTCTCTCTTGCTGCTTTCAAAATATTTTCTTGTCTTTTGTTTTCAGAAGTTTAATGATGATGTGTGTTGGCATAGATTTCTTTGGCTTTATCCTGGTTGGGGTTCACTCAGCTTCTGAACTTGTAGGTTCTGTCTCTTGCCAAATTTGAGAAGTTTTCTCAGCCATTATTTCTTCAAGTACTTTTCTAGCTCCTCCTTCTTTCTCTTTTCCTTCAAGACTCTGCTGACATGAATGTTAGATTTTTCTAACAGGTTCCTGAGGTTCTCTTCATTTTCTTTTTAATCTATTTTCTCTCTATTCAGATGGGTAGCTTTTATTCTTCTGTCTTCCAGTTCACTGTTTCTTTCCTCTGTTCCATCCATTCTGCTGTGGAGCCCTTCCAATGAGCTTTTTATTGTAGTTATTACATTTTTGTTTGTTTGAAGTTTCCATTTCATTTTTCTTTAGGTCATCTGGTTTTACACTTAAACTTTCTTTTTCTTTCTAACTTTTTAACTTGTTTCATTTGAAATGTATTCATAATTGCAATACAAGAAGCAATTTATAGAAGCAATTTATAATGGCTGCTATAAAATCTTTGTCAGGTAATCCTAAAATCTCTTGTCATCTCATTACTGGCAGCTGTTGATTGTTATTTTTTACTGAGTTTGAGATTTTTCTGCTTATTGGTATGACAAGTGATTTCAGTTGAAACTCAGTTATTTTCATATTATTTTATGAGACTCTGGATTTTACTGAAACCCTGTTTTAAACTGGCTTTCTTGGGCCTTCAGCAGGAGAAGGCGTGAGCATTGCCTCATTACTGTTTAGGTGGAGGCAGATGTGCAGGTCCCCTACTCAGCCTGTGTTGACACTTGAGGGGTGTCATTCTTGCTCACTATTATCACTGCTCATTATTAAGCATTATTCTGGACAGGGGTGGAGGTTCTCCTTTGACACCACAGGCAGGGTGGCCTCATTATCACGAGGCTATAATGAAAGTCCTGACACCACCACCACCCCACTGCGGGTATTTGGGCACCTTATTACAGCCTCACAAGGGTGGAAGTCTAGGCTCCCCACCTGGGAGGTTGGGTCACATTTTTTGTGTGTGCAAGTTTTAGCTGGAGCACAGTGTTTTGTTTTGCTTTGTTTTAATTTTTTTTTTAATGTTTATTTATTTTCGAGACAGAGAGAGACACAGCATGAGCAGGGAAGGGGCAGAGAGAGAGAGGGAGACACAGAATGTGAAGCAGGCTCCAGGCTCTGAACTGTCAGTACAGAGCCCGACGCAGGGCTCGAACTCACGAACCATGAGATCATGACCTGAGCCGAAGTTGGACGCTTAACCGACTCAGCCACCCAGGCGCCGCTGGAGCACAGTGTTTATTACTTTAAAAGTTTACTACCTTGCAAGGCTGCCCCTTTCCAAAGCAGGCTTTTGTTGGGGGTATTTGACATACAAAGAAATAAGAACGACTCACCACTGTGTTGTTCCATGTGTCCTGAGGTCTCTAACTAGTCTGCCTTCTCCTTCCTCTCACAGTGTCACATTTGTTTAATATCTGACGTCCAGGGTTTCATTTTTACTTAGTAGGAAAAACGAGAGTAAGTGCATCCACTTCATCTCCCTGGAAGCTGGAAGTCCTGGAGCTTTAGTTTTAGTCAGCTTGGTTTTCAAGCTCAATATTGTACGAACACGCAGTACCACTTAACAAACCAGAAGGACACCAAACCACCTGCAGGAAACATTTGTTTCTTGGGTTTATGCAAGAGGAAAAGTGTCTACCACGTGCTTGGTACTTTATGCATAATTTCACTTAATCCTCAAAAATAATGCTACAGGGAGGGTATTATTAACCCTATTTTGCAGAGGTGAGAACTGAAGTTTAGAGAAATTAAGTAACTTGTTCCAGATCTCACAATTTAGTAATTTGCTGACATTTTTCTTCCACCACATGCCTCACTCAGCTTGTTAACTCAGCCAGGACAGAGATGATCTTTCCTGCTTCTTTTGCGTATGCATACCTAATAAATCCCATGCAACTCCACATCAGTTTTCAGTTAGGTGAACCGTATTCTTATAGGTGTGGTTTTTGTGTATAAATATAAATACACCTGCATAGTTAGAGAGGAGTCCTATACTAACAGTAGGAAACTAATAAATACCTATTGGATCAAATCAGTGAGAGAACCCACCATGTTAGTGTGTTCCAGTATTGCTATGTAAGTTGTGCCTGCAATGTAATAGACTGATTTCATAAGTAAATACATATGTAAAAAATCATAAGTAAAAGAAGTCATTGCCACTTTTTATAGGAATGCTCACATTTTGGGGAAAGGAGACATTTCTTTAAGAACTTAAAAACATTTGTCTGCTAGCAGAATATCCAAATGATATTCTTTGGGTTTTGAAGAATTATTGCTCCATTTAAGGTTAATAAGCTGATAATAATTGTCGAGCACGATCATTTCTGAGTTAGGCATTGCAAGCTTTATTTTAGTGTGAATTAATTGTGGCAAAATTATTTTTTGAGGGGCTTTGGACACATTACTGATTTTAGACCTATTTCCTGTCTCTGAAATTTGACTTAAAGAAATCATCCTCATCTCTTTATTCCCTTTTATTTTCCCCCATTTTTTTCCCTCAATATTTGGCGATACTTGAATTCCTTGGAGAGTTTCAACTTTGAGACAGCTATGAATAATTCAAGTTTAATCCTGCATTCATACCTTTTCAAGTTCAAAATCTGACATCTTTTTTTTTTTTTCTGTTTATGAACCACAGGAGTTTTTGGTACAAGATAGTGATTGAAAAGAAAGACTGCTAAAAGAGATGTGGTATGTGATGTATTATTTATGTGTTGAAAACACAGATGGGATTACATGTATGATAGTAACGTTTTCGGTTCTCAAGTTTTAATACTTGATCCCTGCTGAGTTTAGAGGAAGAGAATGGCCTTTGCTGGTATCCTGTCAGGGTCGGGCATTGTGCTGACCTTCTAAGAGTGTCGACTCAGCCATCATTATCCCTAGTTTACCAGTTAGGAAATGGGGGTTGCCAGGGATTTGTGAGAGGCTAAATAACTCTGTGGTAGAGCTGGGATTGAACCTAAGTCTTTCAGACCCTGAAACCCATACACTTTCCAGGATACATTCCCTACGCCAAGCTGGAAAATCCTCTTATGCTGAAAACCAAAGAAATTGACTTAACCTCTTGCGTTCTGAAGAAGACCTACTAAAAATTCATCTCCTAGGCTAGTGCCAGCAACTGGATTCCATCTGTTCATCATTTCTCCAACCATTTATTGTATTCCTTTTAGTCCAGAGCTTTGCAATTATGACCACATATCAGATCATTGGGTAGGTGTTTTTGTTTTTTGGGGTTTTTTAATTATGTCAGGCTCCATCTCACAGAGGTTCTGATTTTGGGTCCGAGATGGGGCCCAGACAGCTATTTCTAAAGTCCCCAGGTGACTCTGATATGCAGCCAGGATCAACACCTTGCAGTCTCCTTGCTTCCTGTAATCTGTAAGGTCACTTTCTGTGATGGTCAAATCTCATGTGTCTATTTGATTGGGCTGTGAGGTGCCCAGACATTTGGTCAAATATTTATTCTAGGTGTGTTTGTAAGGGTGTTTCGGAATGAGATTAACATTTGAATCAGTGGACTGAATAAAGCAGATTGCCCTCCCTGATATGAGTGGCCATCTACAATTAGTCAAAGACCTGAATAGAAGAAAAAGGCTGACCCTCTTGGGAGTAACTGGGTCCTTCTGTCTGACTGCCTTGAGCTGGAACCTTGGTCTCTTCCTGCCTTTGACTGAACTGAAACACTGGTGTTTCTTGGGTCTCAACTGGCTTTCAGTCTAACATCATCAGCTCTCCAGGGTTATAGCTTGCCAAAGGCCAGTCTTGGGACTTCTCAGCCTCTATAATTACACAAGCCAATTCCTTATAATAAATCTCTCTATACACATATGCATATCATATTTTAACTAAGACTTCTTGACACCTTTTCTGTCTCTGAGATTTTTCATACTTTATGTCCTTCTAGATATCATAAGGAGAGCTTTTTTGAAATGGGGTTGGATGGACATTTCTTTAACATTCTTTAACGTTCCACCTCAATATTGATGCTGGGGATGCAGTTCAGCCACAGGAAACTCACATTCCTGCCCCTGTGCTTCCCTCAATCAGCTTGATCTGATTCTTGGCCTCTACACTTATGTTCTTCCAACAGAAGCAGCTGTGAAATCAAGGAACACAATACCTTGCTATCAAAACACAGCCTAGATAAAGTGGCCTCAACACAGGAAGAGCAGCCTGGGGGGTAAAGGCACCTTATGGTACCTATTGTGGTTTTTTTTTGGTCATTTGTTTGTTTATTAAATGTAATTTATTGTCAAATTGGTTTCCATACAACACCCAGTGCTCATCCCAACAGGTGTCCTCCTCAATGCCCATCACCCACTTTCCCCTCTCCCCCAACCCCCGTCAACCCTCAGTTATGGTACCCGTTGTTAACGCACACTAGTTGTCCCTCCTGGTGGTCTGGATCAGTCTGCTCAGAGTGTTGGCCAGATGCCCAAAGCTGAACTTGGCATCTAGAGTCCAACACTGAGTGGGGAGGTGACTACCCAGAGATACAAGAGCAAAATGAACCAAAGAGGGGTACAGGCCAATCCTAGAGAGCACTGAGGGCCAGGCTAGTGTCCCATGCCAGTCCAAGGGGCAAGCAGGGAGCCAGAGAGGGAAGGAAAGTCGAAGGTCAGAGCCCAGTAGATGTAGCCAGAGGAGAATAGGATGGGGTGGGGTGAGAGGGAGATGGGAAGGTAAACCAGATGTTCCCATCATTGCATATCTGATTCATTCATATTGACTGCCAGCCATATGGCCATGAATAAATCAGTTTGGTTGAAAGTCCTGTGTTGGAATGGCTATTTTTTTTAAGTTTTTATTTATTTTGGAAGAGAGAGAGAGTGAGTGAGTGCAAAGTGGAGGAGGGGCAGAGAGAGAGGGAGAGAGAGAATCCCAAGCTCGCTCCTTCAGCGCGGAGCCTGATCTGGAGCTTGATCTCATGAACCATGAGATCATGACCTGAGCGAAAGCCAAGAGTCAGATGCTTAACCAACTGACGCTCAGGCGCTCCTGAGTGGCTACTTTTTCATTCAATTTTTACAGCCCCGTCCTTAGTTCCACTTTATATTAAGATGTGGCTCCATCTGTCTTTTGAATATTTCATTTTATTCAGTAACACAAGTTCATGACTTGGTAAAAAAAAAAAAAAAAGCCTTGGTTTATAACACCATAAGCCAGTGCCTCATAAATTTCTATCACACTGATCATATCTTTAAATATATGAAAGGCACTTTGGGATTCCATATTGTTAGAGTAAATTTTAATTTATTTTAGTATCTTGTAAATCTCTGGCAGAGGAGTGATTTTTTTGTTTTTATATTCTCTCCCCCCCCCCCCTTTCCAAACTTTGAAAAACAATTGCTAATAAACAGAGCCATAGGAATTATTCTGGTTCAAGGGAATAAACGGATTTTGAGAGATCAGAAGTCACCGAAGTTTATCTAGGGCGGCTTTCATGACTATATCCTACCAGCACATCAGGGCTGCCGTGTATGAAGATAAAAGCATCAGAGTTTCCATTTCGTGCTTAATTTTCAGATGGTTTTGCTATTCTCATTTTACCTAAAGTAAATTTAAAAACCCAACTAGGAATACATTTGGGGAAAAAAAGGAAGATGCCCTGGGTTGGATCTTGGAGTCCTTCCAATTCTATAGCAGCAAAAGAAAACCCCTTCCAACCCCTCCCCCCTTTTTTTTAGAACCATAGGTATGTGAGAACAAAATGTAACCATCCCTTTTTCATGTTTGCTTGACTTCAGGGGAATGAGAAGGCTGCCCAGGGACCTGGCAAAATTGGGACCATAGAGAGTATGGACATTTTAGATTTGAAAAGATAACTTGTCTTTTAGTTTTGTCCAAGCTGGATACTTTTGTCAGCTCCCCACTTTGGTTAGCTAATGGAAATACAACTTTTTAATCTTTTTGTCTCCATTTATCTTTTGGATTGAAATTTCCAGCAGAAATTAGGTTGATAGGTTTTCATTCCAAGCTGTTTTTTCAGAAATTTGGATAGTAAAGAGTCACTGAAGGCAAAAGAAAATACTCTTTGCTTCATATTCTGTTGTTTTATGCATTTTTATAAGTGGTATTAGCACACGCAGTGCTGTATTGGAAGGTTTGGCAAATGGGTGCTGTTAGTCTGGATTTTCCCACTCTGGGCATCAGAATCTTGTCTTTTGTAGGCACCTGTGTCTACCCAGGTCATATGTTTATTTACAACAACCTCTGAAAGGTTGTTTTTTTTTTTTTTTTTTTAAACTCAGGGTCTGTATGAAGACAACAAAGGAATTTCTTGGGAGTGATTAAAAACACACCCTCTGATAAGTAAGGACCTTATACAACTTGCGTAGATACCACAAACCATAAAGAAGAGAATGAGTTTTGCTATCAGTTGCTGGTTCCATATCCCTGAGGATTTGGTCACCCTTAGTGGGGCTCTGCTCCCGTCTGAGTCGTTTCTATCATGATCTTGTCTCACTTGGTCTGGTTTGCACTTCTTACCTCAAGGTCTTTCATAAGCTGGTTGCACATAGCTGTTAGTCTTTGTTTCCTAAAGTTTAGCTCTTAAGAAGCAAGTATTTAAAAGTCCTCCAAGGATTAGCATTCTTCTGAATGCTAAGGCTACAGATGGGGAGTTGAAAAGTCCTTTTGAAGGGCAGAGTAACTTAACCCTTAAAGAAGTGAACATGGACTGCTCATCGTCAGAAGCACCAACACTATATAACACTATAGACTCTCCCCCAAATTGGCAACTCAGGCCATAGCTGTTTAATCACTTTGTGCCCAGTACACGTTTCCTGCTTTCGTGCACACCTAATCCACCAAGTTCTCCCACGCACACACCCGAAAGCAGGGAACAAACGTTCACTGCTGCTCATGGTGGGGGATGGGGGTGGCAGTGGAATTGTGTCAGCCATGGAAATAGCCCTCATTCAACTACTGCTAAGACGGCAACTACTTCATTATGTGAAAGTAGAAGTTCTGGATCTTTTAGATTACAGGAGACAAGACATGGGCATCTTCTATACCTCACTTCTGGTTCATCTTTGTGTCATCTGGCCAGGCTATCATAAGTTCCCTCTTTCATACAGTTACATTGCAGCTTTGCTCCACCACAGTCTGCTAGGACATGATTCTGACTAGAATGGAATTACAGAATCACGCAACAAACCTGAAGGTGTCCTGAAGGTTGTTGAATATCCAACTCTCATTGTACAGGTGAGGAAACCATGAAGTGTGGTAAAGCAGCAGTTGGACTCAGAATGTATTAACTGCGCTTTCCAGTGTATAGTTCTTTCTGCTGGTGTAACATAGAGGAGGACTTTGTCAGAGCTAAGTGTTGAGTCTTTCAAGAAGCCACCCATCCCTTTCAGGCCACCTCGGGTCCTCTGAGTTCCAGACCATCATGTAACACAGCTAGTTTTCAGCCTTCCTGTCCCTGGACCCTGAAGAAAGAAGGTTTGAAGCCTGCTGTGAAGTCTTATGCGATATGATGTGGCCAGTGCCATGCCTCCAGGAATTATACAGAAGCAAGTATTTGAGCATATTCCTTTGAGGTACTTTGTGGAGTATCTGTAAAGGATAAGATGGCCCAGCTTCATAAACAAGAACATTGAGATGCCAAGAGGATGCACAGTGGAGCTAAGCCAAGTGCTAGCCTTGGCCCCACCCACGACACCTGGAGACTTTTGATCTGAGATCACAAAACACTGAGGACAAGTCCTTGGTGACAATTAGAAAGTATCTTTTCTGTCGATAATAATTGTACTTTCATGAGCAGCTAAGGCGCCAAGGACCATTTGGCTTTTTGAAAACCTGGTCTGTTTCCCTTGGAATAGGGGTTGAATCCCTGTAAGGAAGCCAAAGGTAACTGCATTGCTTTGAGTGGCGGAGTTACTGGAGATTTTACAGAGGAATTATTTAAAAGGCCAGCTGGTGTGAGCTGGTTACAGATCTGAAGAACTATAATGCAAATACAAATATTTTATTTCACTCATGAATAACTAATTTTAGATACCTAAATACTAAGAAGGTTGAGGCAAGCCTGAGTGCAGATAGTATTGAAAAAAAGCACATGTTTGTGGCTCCTAGGTAAGAATTGTTGTTTCATGATTAGAAGACATTCATGTGCAAGATAGTCTACATTCCATTAGCCCCTGCCTCCAGAGGCTCTAATGAGATTGATGTTCCCATGTAGATAAATTCCAAGGAAATAAAATTCCATTAACTAATCTAGTCTTGGTTTCACTAGGAATAAAGAATTCATCTTAACAAAATAAGAAAGGAAAGTTTATTTTTCAGGAAGCTGAAACCATATGTTCCCAGATGCTGCCTTGCTACAAAACTTGGGGAAAGAAGGTTGAGGCTATTTCTTTGGGGGGGGGGGAACACTCAAATTGTTATTTCTTAAAACAGAACAACAAGCCCTCAAAAATAGTAAATGTTACCAGAACAATAATAAATAATGGCACAAATGCCCATCTTAAGAAACATGGTCAGTCACGTCTTCCATTGCGCAACAGACAGCCATGTGCTCAGGCATTTCTGTGATGATTGAAGACACATTCCGACAGTTATAAACATCCATCACAGATTCAAGTATGCAGCTCAGGATTCCAGAACCACAGTCTGCCAGTTGTTGACCGTTAGTGACATACCAAATATTACTGAGATCTCTGCAAGATATCTGGGTTTGCACGAAACAGCTGAAATACTACTCAGAATAAGAAAGTACCTGGGGTGAAATAACCCTTCAGGAAGCCTAATAAAAGAAGAAAGGAAATGTGCCATTTAAAGCTAAAATTGCTTTCCTGAAGCATGGTCAAATCATACATGAAACACAATGGCCTTTCCATGCCAGAGGAGTAATAGCTCATTTCCCCTGCACGCCCTGGACTCTCTTTTCCCTTAAGTTTTATTACATGTTTAACTATACATTATTGGTTATTCCAAGTGCACGAACTTATGACAGATGACAAGGATCTATTCATTCTAGAAACTGTTGAACACTCAGTTGGTGTGATTTAAACTGAAAGTTGCTCCACTCTTAGAGCACACCAGTGCTTCATTATCCAGTACCCAGAGATTATCCAGATTAGACTTTATGTGTGCCCTTTCCAGCTTCTAGATATCCACTTGCCACTGTCTTTTTGCAGTTCTACTCCTCCCAAGCACTACCTCAGTCTGCACTGAGGACGCAAATGGAGATGAAAAGGGTTAACCACTTACGCAAAGAGAGAGCTGAAAGTCTAGCTAAAACTGTGTCTTGGGACTTTCTATAGACTCTGAATAAATATAGCCTCTCCAGTCATTGCCCCCCCCATGTCCACCCTTTAACAAGGGTTGTCTGAGGACTGAGCCAAGAACCGGGGTCTGTTATAGGTTGGGCTAGTCCCAAGCAAACTGTGAAACAGATGAAAATTAATTTCCCAAGTGCTCTACCATGGTTCCCACCACACATCTGCCCCAGTGCTTCCTTCCAGGTACTCACTGTCAGTCTGAATTTCAAAACCCTGCTTAACTGGCAACAGCCAAGTCTAGTTCTGCCCCCACAGTGTCTACATGTTAACCAGGATTAAAACTCAAGCAAACAGCCTGCCAGAGAGACTTAGAGAAAGCTCCAAAAGAAGGTAGAGGCCATGTGTGTTCCATTCATGTGTATATCCCCAAGGCTTGACCCTTAGGAGGAATTCAATAAATATTTGCTAAATGGACAAATAAATTAGTAAATGACATGACATGGATAGCAGAGAATGGCCTGCCATTGGGGAGAGTTTGACAGAAAGGACTCCCAACTAGTAGGAACAGCTATAGGGGCACAGAGCTGCCCACCTGGGACTGAGAAGTACCTTTACTTCCTCCTTTCTTTCTTTCTTTCTTTCTTTCTTTCTTTCTTTCTTTCTTTCTTTCTTTCTTATGTTTATTTTTAAGAGAGAGAGAGAGAGTGAGAGCATGAGTGGGGGAGCGGCAGAGAGAGAGGGAGGCACAGAATCTGAAGGAGTCTCCAGGCTCTGAGCTGTCCACACAGAGCCAGACGCAGGGCCCCAACTCACAGACCACGAGATCATGACCTGAGCTGAAGTCAGATGCTTAACTGCCTGAGCCACCCGGGTCCCCCGAGAAGTATCTTTTCAACTAAGTTGCTCTCCTGGCTCATTTCCCTGTCACACACCCCAGGTCTCTAGTGCTGGTGGTCCCCACCCCAGTCATCTGAAATTCAGTCCTGAGACAGGGTGGAAAATGTCCTCAACCTCAGACTCCATTGTGCATTTTCTGGGATGGCATTTTGGGTTTGTTTTTGTGTGTTGTCTTTTGTTGGTTTATTTGGTTGGTTTTGCTTTTTTATAAATAGTGCCTCGAGCTGCTGATAAAGTAGCCTGGTGTACATGGGTGGCCCTCAACTGCTTGGCATTATTTGGACCTGCTTTGTTTACTTACATTGATCTTAACAAGATCAGAAGAATTTGGATATGTTTGGGTTAGGATTTAGGTCTGGATACTACATATAGGCCAGCTTTTAATTCCTTCTTTTCTTCTTGTATTAAGTCCATGGGCACTTAGAATCACCTAGTGCAAAAAGAGGCAGCACGTAGAACTTGAGGTCAAAGCTGTCAGCTTACATGTTCCCCCCATTCCAGAAAAGACTAGAGATTCTGGATGTCTCAATCCACAGCCTCAGTTGGCTTCAGTGCTGGTTTTCTTCTTGTTCTTTATAATAACTGACTTCTTTGAACTTCATTACAGATGCCAGTGAATCAGAGAGTTCATTGGAGAAGCTAACTTAGAGTTAACTTATGGTTAACTAACTCCTCTAACTCTTGCACAGTTTGAATCTGCTTTTCCCATCGATAGAATTTTCCTGTGACTGACCCTGCTAAGTTGCTAAGTCAGCTTCCCCACCCTTCCCCCAGACTCCCTCTCTTGTATCAGGCCCACTGAATGCACAGAGATGCTTCTGCTGTCAGAGAGAGAGGCTTGTGCACAGAGGGGAGACCTGGCTCAGAAGGGCATTGGAGAAAAGTCTTCACTGGCAACATTGGAGAAATGCGCTGATCTTGTGCTTTTACCGTAGAAGTGGGTGGAAAGGGGAATTTGTGGCTAGTTCCTTTCATCTTGTTGGTAGTTGCTTTTCTTGGATAAAGTAGCAACATTCCTCAAAAACTAGAAATCACGACCATTCGGGTTGAAAATGTATATAGCAGCTCTAATTTTTCAAACCTAGAATGGGGTGACAAAATCAATTTACGGAAGGTGTTAAGACCGTAGGTGTTATTATTGCGGAAGGTAAGGCAATGTGGGCTAATGGAAGGAGGAACAGCATGCCTTTTGCTGCTGTCTTGTAGCTCCCATGCTTTTTTTGAAGTGCCCATGGAGGAAAGATGAGTGAAGACAGACCCTGTTTTTTTGTTTTGTTTTGTTTTGTTTTGTTTTGTTTGTTTTAAGCCTAGAAAGTTAGGTCGTATACTTTACCTGCTTCCCTTTGGAGGCATTTAAGACTTTTGGACATACATGGTATCTGTAACTTCCTTTCTCTTGCTAGGAAGTGCTCTGAACCAGAAATGATGTAGATGTGGAGTCAGCTGTGAAATTCTCATGTTTCTGGTGGCTATAAAACCCACTGCATTTTTTCCTGGCTGGGTGACATGGTATTAACCCTAAGTGAAAGAGTGGGCCAATCTTTAGACTTTTGTCTCCAAGTCCTCAAAGGCAGAGAGTACTCCATGCTTGGTTACTGGTACCTAGTTGAATGGATTTGACAGTTGTATTGTCTAGTTTTAACCTCCATGAAATGAACATATGACTTTAAAAGACCCCTGTAGGGGCATCTGGGTGGCTCAGTCAGTTAAGTGTCTGACTTCGACTCAGGTCATGATATCACAGTTCGTGGGTTTGGGGCCCACGTCAGGCTCTATGCTGACAGGTTATGTGGATCCTGCTTTGGATTCTGTGTCTCCCTCTCTCTCTGCTCCTCCCCTGCCCACATGCTTGCACATGCTCGCGCTCTCTCTCTCTCTCTCTCTCTCTCTCTCTCTCAAAAATAAACATTAAAAAAATAAATAAAAATAAAAGACTCCTATAAAGGAACCATGGATTAAAGATAGCATTTTATCAGTACATCCCTGAGAGAACCAAATAGACAAAAATTAAACACAGGAAACACTTCTCCTATGCCTCCCAAAAATGGTTTGCCAATCACATTATAAGGTGACAGTGTTACAGGGTAGACACAGTGACAGTCTCTTGTGATTTGCCAAGCATTAGCCAGAAAACCATCAAAATTATTAAAATGTCACTGGGGGATATGGATGAAAATTTACATGTGTAATTGTTACGATAGCTTTCACTCTAAGTGTATTTTGAACTATTAAGTAATTATGTGATAGCCTGCATCGATAATTTATCAGTTAACAAAGAATAAATAAAGTAATGAAGTTGGGGGTTCTGTGTTCGAATGCTTGGAACCCATTGAACTAGGAAATAGCACCTACTAAAGTTGGTGGTCAGAGTTTGGTGGTCTGTTGAAAGATAAGAGTGGCCACAGAGGACAGGCCTGCCTGCAAAATCTGAGGGATGATAGAGGCCACTGACAAGAAGTGGGAAGGCATATACAAACCAGGAGGACAGGAAATCTCCCTGTCATTCCAGAGGTATGCAGAACTAAGGACACAGCTTAAGAAAGTGGACACAAACTCACCAAAGCAACAAGTTCTGTCTGGCAGCTGGTTCTTGGGCAAACTGAGGATTATCAGCTCATCTGGCCAGATGGAGGCCCATCGGGTATGGCTAACTCATGCCAGCCTTGCCATCCAGCCCTCTGTGGGACTCAGCATTCAGCAAACACAAAAGTATATGGTAGGGTTTTGTGTTTTTTTTTTTTTTAATGCTTATTGAGAGACAGAGCGTGTGAGCAGGGGAGGGGCGGAGAGAGAGAAAATCCCAAGCAAACTCCATACTGTTAGCACAGAGCCCGATTCAGGGCTGAAACCCATGAACCGTGAGATCATGACCTGAGCCAAAGGTGGTCGCTTAACTGAGCCATCCAGATGCCCCATGGTAGGTTTTGATTAGAACCTTTGACCTCTTGCATTTAATCATCCTAGTGTGGCTTTTCCAGTTAAAGCAAATAAACTTTAGAGTTTCTGTCACTTTTTAAGGTCTCTGGAAAGAAAAGGCTTAGGAAAAGCTCTTGCCAGGGCTGCTGCATTCACTTGTGCAGGTTTGGGTCTGCAGAAGGGTTTCCAGAAGGGCTGATCTGCCTGGAGGGGCACCTTTTCCTAAGTCATGCAAAGACACTTATGTTGTCCTGCCATGGCTTTGCAGTCAATTTTGGCAGAATACAGCCAAAAGTCAGAAAAAAAGATCCAACAGGCAAAACACTAAGTCTAACGAATTTTCATCCTTCATCCCAGAGTGTGGCTTTATGTAGGCCCGGGTAACGTAGGTTCACGTTGCCATCATCTTCAGTGTTGTTAGAGAAACCACTTGAAATCAGATTAGGTGGTGCACAGAAGCCCAGTGTGAGAATTGTATTGCAGTCACCAGGAGCCACCCCAAAGACAGGGATAAAAAAAAAAAAAAAAAAAAAAAAAGGAAGAGCACGTAGATTTCGTTTTGTGACCAAGACTTTTTGAGTTGCTGCACAAATGCCATTAGTTTCCAACAATTAACAAGCTGTGTGTTTCTCATTCTCATTAACTGCTGCCACTCTTTCCCAGACACACTTGCTTTAAGGTCTTCACCCACTGTGTGACTAAGAAGGAGAGTTAGTTGTGACCCAGACTAGAAGTGAAAGAGAGCTCACTGGAGGATGGGAAGGTGTTCTCTCCACATACAAAGCTGGGAGCCATGTAATCAAACCAGGCAGCACTGAGAGCCCAGCCTGCCTCCCTGGCAGCTCTTTTCATCACAGTGTGCTCTGGGTTACAGAAGACCTGTAAAACTGCATAGTAATGGCTGATTCCTCAGCAGGAATAAACATGTGCTTTGAGTTTTCCAAATGAGTCAGACGCACGCTGTGAGATAAATACTGATAGCAAGCAGATGTGACGTGTGCTTTTCAAGAGGGACAGAGAGGGATCATGTGTTGGCATCTCCCACACTTTCTGAGATGATGGACTGACACTTAATGGGGTCTGGTCCCTTAACAAGAAACATTGGGTGATTTTCCCCCCTCATTCTTTCTTTCTGTAAGAGGAATCTACGTTTTAAGCCTTAAATGTAAACGTGTCCTGGCTCCAATTTGTCGGCTGACTCTAATCGCCTCGGAACTTATATAAACTCTAGGTGAGTAATTTCCCCAAGTACAGTGCCCCCTTGGAATGTGTGTGCTGTGAACTCAGATTAAACTTTTAACCTCACATTTTTCTGGGAAGGATTATGATCCATGTTTTTATTGTTTAAAAAAGGCAATCAGAAACTCAAAAAAGTCTAGTGCCCTTCCCGTGGTTGAGTCGGTACATCCTAACATGAGCCTTTGCCTTGTGCTGTGCGTGCCTAGGGATTGTGGACACATGTGGCCCCCTAAAATTGGGATATTGTGCCAGAATTGAAACCAGAAGGCACCAGCACTCTTGTGTTCCTTATGGCACTTCCAACTGAATTGTGAACTGTTTGTAGAGCCCTGTGCCCTCCCAACTCAACTGCAGAAACCCTGAGTGTCTTTTTGCTGATGCACGCCATGTCCCAGTTGCCAAGTGACATACATAACACATTCGTCAGCAGAGTAGGAGATCTGAGACCAAGATTTCTGCTGCATTCTTGCACACCCTGCTTTCATTCACCTCCTCTCCTTCTTCCAACACTTGGGTCAGCAGATGCTAGGCTCTCCCCAAGTGTTTACAGAATTAGTCCCAGATGCCAAGCTCGAAGATAGAACATTTCTTTGCAACCTTGTCCCTGTCCCTGTACACATTAATCACGTGCTCAGATGTTTAACTGAGTCTGTTAGCCCTTTAATAGAGGGCTTTTTTTTTTCTTTTAACTGAGTTGGCATTAATGTAGAAACAAGTGGGTTGGTTTATTCTCCCAGGAGTTTCTGGTTATTTGTACTTAATTTTTGTCTGAAGACTACCAGGAGGCAGCTGGCATGAGATCCTGGGAGCAACAATGGTCTGAGTATCAAGCATTGGTTCTGCTGCCAGTTCATTGTGTAGCATTGGACAACTCAGTGTATCTGACAGGGGCTCGGCTTGCCCACTTGTAAAATGGAGGTGTTGGACTCCATGGTCTTCCTGTTGAAACTGTAGTAGTCCTATTAGTTTTATTGTGAGGTTTCCAGGAAGGCAAACACCAAGCAAAAGGCAAAAATGGGAAAGCTCCAAGGCAGAAAGTTACTGCTTACTATATTAAAATTGCTCTGCAGTGCCCTTTGAATGTGTTTTGGTGCAAGACTCTTCTGTAAACAGTGTGATGCTATTTTCATGTTCTGTTTCATCATCCAGTGGATATTTTGGATTCTTGAACAAATGAGAAGTTATGCTGGCACTCGAAGGACAGGGGAGGCTGTGGTAGCATCATTTCCATCCCAGTGTTTGGAAAATTGATTGAATCATTGGTTGCTGGTGTTAGCTTTCCTCAACATTCATATGCATGTGTGCACCCTTGAGGCCCCCAGTATACCAGACTGCTTCCTACCTGCTCCCTTTACCTGGGCCCCTCTTCTCTGTCCCGTGGAATCAAAAAGCAGAATCAGGTGTAGCTTTTTTTTATATTTTGGGTTTGATGTTGTGGTGTTAGCATCACCAATGCCAAACAGCTGGAATTTGACCAGGTAGCAAATGCCATAGGCAAGATTCGTGGGGGAAAAAAGCATCCCTGTATTCCTGTCTCCAGAAGAAATTTGGAGGATTGGGGTTTGCTCTGAGGAAAGACTGATGTAGCCAGTTATCTCAAACTCTGGAAGATACCAGCATGTGTACCTGTGCCTCCAGCAGCCACCACTGTGAAGCCCATGTGAATACTGAAATGCAGCTTGTTATCAAACTTTGTTACGAGTCTCCCAGGGGTCCCAGTTCTGGTTCTGGAGTATTCATTGACTTGTTACTTTTACAAACATTTGTTGAGCAGTTATTATATATATATACATATATATATATGTATATATATGTATACATATATATGTATATATATATGGAGCTATATATACATATATATATATACATATATATATATGTATATATATATGTATACATATATATGTATATATATATGGAGCTGTGGTGAGGTGCTGGAGATACAAAGATAAATGCAAATTGCCTTCAAGGAGTTTATGATCTAGCAAAGGACCCAGGTGTATACCTATTGTACTGGAGATAATATAAATGCTATCCTGGTGGCATGGATGAAAAGCCATACAGGAACAAAGACAGAAACTATGAGTTCTGCCAGGATCTCACTTGACTAAGAAACAGGCAAAGGGTCTTCCAGGCAGAGGAATCTGCATAGACAGATGGAGAACAACACAGAAGGGCACAGCATAGTCGAGGCATGATGCAGGTCAGTGTGACTGGGTCACAGAGTCATGGTAGAAAATGGCAAAAGACAAGGCTGGAAAGGCAGATGTGATCTGGCAGAGCCTTTTCAGGGCCCACAAGTTAAATGCACATTTTTTCTTCAAAAATTTAGGAGAGTTTACAGAAATACACATAATAAACACATTAAGAAGAAATTAAACAGTAGAAAGTATGAGGGATGAGGATGGAAAAGACCATGAAAGTTAGTTGTTCATATACAGTTTATGTACAGTTAGTTGTTAGAGGTAGCACAAAAATTTGACTCTGCGCTTCCTAAAACCACAGCAAAAAGGGAAATAGGCACTTTCCTGTGCCCATATCAAGAAAGCCAGAGAAACAGGTTTGTGCTGGAACTAAGACCCAAGGGACATTTCTCCACTGATTCTCATCAAATGCTCAATGTGGAGATACAGTGGAAATATCTTCAACAACATTCTTACACTAGCAGTTTTTATAGAACTGTTTCTTATAATGTCCCTCACTGCAAGCCAATGGCATACTGCCAAAGTGTAATTCAGTAAAAGCAGCTCTACACCGGGCCAGAGCGGTTCAGCCTAAGCCTGCTGCTTTTTTGATCATTTGGCTTGGTGTGCGGATACAATTTTGGGTATATAAAGGGATAGAAGTTGTTCGTATCTTTTAGGCAATCATCCATGAATATTATTTCTTACAACAGGACTCTTAAAAAGTATTGGACAGCAGACAGTGAACTTAAGCTTCTATTCATTGTCAACTCAAGAACAAAAGAGTTTGAACCTTGGGTTATGTAACACAGAAATCCTTTCCAAAGATGTTTAATCATAGAAGGAAAGTAACTGTCATCCTGGACTAATAGTGTAATCCATGGCTCAGCTCCAGCTGACCTGGAATTAGGACTGGGTTGCTAAAGTGAGTTCCCTGACCTGACAGCACGTGTCTTGCTGTGAACTCTAGGTTGAAGGTAGATGTATAAAGAGCCCTTACATTATACAAGTCAAGCTGTGAGCTGAGCATCTTTTGACATTAGCCCTTTTCCTTAGCAGCTGAAGCAATTGTGTGAAGCATAAACATAGATCCAACAGGCTGGTGTGTGTGTGGCATTCACCAAATAGCATGTAAACTAAAAGAGTGTAAATTTTACCACATATAAAACACACTTTCCACATATTTATGCAACATTGTACAATTTATAAAATAGATTTCCATCATTCCGACCCAGCATCTAATTTGAATTGCATAAAACTTTGAGCAGGACTGGTATGATTATCCCATAATACAGATGAGAAAACTAAAGGCTTGACCAAGTTGACATGGACATGGGGGAGGAGAGCAAGGGTCATAACCTGGGTCTTTTATTTTTTTTCTTTCTTCCAAGATGTATCTGACTTATCCAAAAGAATAGTGAGTTGTAGGTTATGATAACTGTGCTCAGCAGCCACCAGGCTATATACTGCCAATTGGAAAAAATTCCATGCACTGTGGGGATGGAAGTCTCCCTGCAGTTTAACCCAGAAAAAAATATCCACTCCTTAGGCAGAAATGCTAAAGCCATGCACTTCCTATTTCCTGTGCTCCCTGGATGGTCCCAGGTACTCATGGGCCAGAGACCATCCAACGATTTGTTCTTTCGGTCTTCCATTTACTAAACATACAAAGTTTATTGCGTGTGTGGATGTGCATGTTCTCAGTATAATGTAAGATTAGTTCCAAAAACATTGTATAAACTTTAAGTAATCTTATCTGTTGATATTAAATGACGAGATCTTCCCAAAGGTACTTACTCACTATAGATGTAAGGATGAACTTGAACTCTGTATATTGTAATAATTGGTTTTCTGAGTACTCTACTTAAGTAAAAATAAACTCTTGCTGCCTCCTACCTACTTTTTCATTGAACATCCAAACAGCTAACTTGTATCTAGTTACTTTGGTGTGCAGCAGGGAATTTGTGGTTGTAGGCTGTTTTCTCTTGGTCCCCCCCAAAAATACAAATAGGAAGTAAAATTCAGACATCGATGGCACAGTGCACTAATTATAAACTACTGTCCCAAAAGGCAGAATCTCCTCCCAATCAACAAGAGTTCTTACAACAAGAGAGCCACAGGCACTCAAAAAGGTGATCTCAAGATAGCACTAAATATCTCCAGTTTATTGCCCAAGAGGAGATGGCAGATCTTAATATGGCATACTGCCTGTTAACTTATAACATGTTGTGTATTTGCTGAAAAATGGAGACACTTTTGCTGCAGTTACTTGCCAAAGATACCCCAAAGTAACCCCTCCCCAAATCAATCAGGGTAAAACATTCCAGAACGTCTTTCCCTATTCTCTTCTCTGTTTGGGCACACACATTACCACACACCCCTTTCCAGTTGGCATCCAGTTGGTACATACTCTTCAAATGAGAGAATGTATCATCTCCTAAGTCTTTTTCAGTTCAAAACATTGAGAGTCTACAAGATGAAAGTAGGTACATCCCCAAAGAGCTTTCTTCTCTCCAACCTCCCAAGTTGTTAGAGATGGAGTTCATGTTAAGTCAGTGGAAACAAGACTCTGTGACATCCAAACCTGAGACTGGTTTGGGAAAACGCCATTAAATGGCTCTGCAGTAAAACTGGAAATTCACACGAGAAAGAAAGGAAGGTAGGAAGAGAGAAAGAGTGGAACCAGTTCCCCATCAACACACAGCTTCCCTCAGCCACCTGCATGGTTACTTCCTAACAGATCCCAGTTTGCTGCTGTGGGGATGATGTCTGACCCACCAGTGTAGCAGGCAAGGACTGTCCTTGTGTCTTTGTGACCTGCTGCTGTACTGTGGCCAGGGCATTAGGAAAACAGGGCCTTCTTAAGTCTTTAGGATTATAATTCATGCACTAAAGGAGCCTTTGCCTTTGTTATCTTTTTAACCTTTAAGTACAGTAAAGGGTGATTTGCTAAATGATCTTTTGTGCCTTGAAATAGTTAATGGAACATTTCTGAAAATATCTGGGTCCTGGAAAGTAGTTTCTGCTTTGAAAGATTCTAATTCAACTTACTCATCTTGCCTCTTTTTCAAAAATAGCTCACAGGACAACAGGCGTAGGCCTGTTCCGTAACAAACCACCATTTGTGCAGCAGGACTGGCTTCCCTTCCCAGATTTTGAGAGCATCTGAGGCCTGCTCTTGGGAAATGCAGATGTGATTTGGAGCACTCTAGCCCCTTGCTGGGCAAAGCACTTACGGGTCCTGGGATAGGCCTCGGGTTGACATGGCATCCTGTGAAATTAGAGTCTGACATTGTGTTTGCTGTTTGTTTTTATTTATTTGTGTGTTTTTTTAAGGTTTAATTACTTTAGAGAGGGGAAAGGGCAGAGGATCTGAAGCAGGCTGTGCACTGACAGCAGAGAGCCCCACATGGGGCTTGCACCCATGAACTGTGAGATCATGACCTGAGCCGAAGTTAGGCACTTAACTGACTGAGCCACCCAGGTGCCCCTTTGTGCTTTTAATGTTAAGGAAAAATTCCATCAGGATCTTATTGTTGGCCTTTCAGTTAGAATGAAAGCCAGTCATCAGAAAGCTGTAGATGAGGTCTGTGGATACCATGGCAGAAAATGGATTTGCATCTGTGGCCTGATCTGTGAGTGTGATTTTGACCACAGATGAGATTTCCACATCCATTGGCCAGGGTCAGGGCTGAACAATTTTTCAGAGGTGCTGTGCCAGGTTTTCAGCTCTGTTCTTCAGGCTTGAGTCTGTGGGTGGCATTTTGAGTGAGCTTGATTCTCTCGGGGAGTAGGTGGAGCAGAGGGGATGATTATTCTGAAGTAGTGGGAGAAGACCAGTGATGACCTTATTTTTGACCTTGTGGTTGGATTAAAGAATCCCCAAAGGGGCTTGCTGTTACAGTACCTTGGAGAGTTTCCACTTAAGTATATATGGCACTATGTCATTTTTAAAAATTGCTGCATAGTATTGTACAGCATGGCTGTGTGTGTGTGAAATGGATATAGGTATCTTTTCAAACATCCTTTCCTCATTCTGCCTGAAACAGCTTCCTTTTCAAAGTTACACTGGTTGGAAGTCTATCAATTATAAATTCAATATTGTCAATAAGCTCATCCTTTCAATTGTTAATACCCTTGGGAGAGTTGTGGCTAGTTGTTCTATTTTCACAATAAATTGTGAATCATACAGACAAGTTGTTTCTTTCTAACACCTGGCTTACATACTCACCAGGAGAGGAAATGTTTGTTATAGAAGGAAGAGGTCATCAGAATCCAGGGGCATTGGAGAGGGCAGCAAGTGAGGAAATGCCACTAGCTGATAGGCACAGTGAGTTCACCGGGAGCTGGGGGACGGGTAGATGGCATTTGGGAGAAAGAAGAGCAATGCAGAGATGGGGACAGGAGGACTCCAAAGTGATGGGGACAGGAGGACTCCAAACTTCTCCCTATGTTGAAAGTGTAAAGCAGACCCTGGCTTGGGACGAAAGGTGTGTGATCTCCCAAGTGTTCCTTGGCCTGAAGGAAAGGGAGCAGTAATGGTGAGTGAGAATTTTCTAAGCACAGTCAGTTATTACAATTACTGATGTGCCTGCTCCTCTTCAAGTGTCCCTGGGACTCTGATTTTGTGGCAAAAGCTGGCTTCAGGGTCACATTAATGAGTTGGTAGCCCATCATTGCCAGGAATACCTCCCATTGTTTCTCCAGTGTCATCTCTATTTAGTCCATCCCTGTGACATACTGGCTCTTGGACATTGGCTGGCCACAAGTAGTTAATCAGTTCAGTAAGTTAAAGTTGAGGTTTACCACCTTCACTGGATGTATGCTTGGCATCTGGGGAGACCCACATACATATGTTTGAGTGAATCTCTTCATAAAAAGGCGGGTGGGGGCGCCTGGGTGACTCAGTCGGTTAAGCATCTGACTTTGGTTCAGGTCATGACCTCTTGGTTCATGAGTTTGAGTATCGCATTGGGTGAGCTCAAGCCCCACTTCAGGTGAGCATGAGCCCCACTTTGGGTGATCCCCGCTTCTCTCTCTCTCCCTCCCCCTTTCCCTCCCTCCCTCCCCCCGCCCTGCCTCTAGTGGGATTCTTTCTCTC
This sequence comes from Panthera uncia, assembly GCF_023721935.1. Lineage (NCBI taxonomy): Eukaryota > Metazoa > Chordata > Mammalia > Carnivora > Felidae > Panthera > Panthera uncia. The sequence continues at coordinate 50,209,279 of NW_026057586.1, read as the reverse complement.
TGCGCGTGTCTCTCTTTCCCTCCCTCTCTCTCTGTGTGGGATTCTCTCTAGTGGGATTCTCTCTCTCTGTGTGTCTCTCCCTCCCTCTCTTGCTCTGCACCCCCACACATGCACTCTCTCTCTCAAAAAAAAAAAAAAAAAAGGTAGGTGGCTAATGCTAGCTCCTACTTGGAAGGCATGTGAGTGTGTGCAGTATTGATGGCGCCATGCTAATTAAGACTAATGGCCAAAAGAGCCATTGCTGATGACCCAATTAGGCAGATTTAGTTAGAGATTATACAGATAACTCTGGTTAAGACATCAATCTAGTTCAATTTTACAAGGCTTCCATTTAAAATGAGGTGGTATTTGACTATAATAAAATAGTGTAATAAGTAGTTTACTGTGTCTTGCCATTGTGGAAGCTGAGTGCTACTAACAGCCTTAAAAATTACCATTTTAGCTTGATTTGTTTCATGTCCCAATTATGTAGATGGCTTATTACCAAGTTCTTTTTGCTCGTTATCCCTCCTGTTGTCCAGCTGAGATTGTTTTACAGTTCCCTAGCCCCTTGACAAGAAGCTAGACATGAAGAAGGTGAAGCTCACATCTATCTGCCTAGCAGCAAATCTAGTAAAACATTTTGTGGGGAAGATACTGAAACTATTGGCTGAAAACAGACCTATGTGTTCCCGAATGGATTACATTTTCCTTTGATTCCCTTAGATCCCCAATGTTGGAAAGAGCTAACAATTGGCTGAACTGAATATTTCTTGGTAGGATAAAAAGTAAACTCAGCAGGATTCTGCTTTATATGGCATTAATTTTGTTACATGTAAGGAAAAACAGTGATAAATCCAACAGGATTTTGAAGATTTTCAAATTACACATGATTTGTACAGTGATTACACTCATCAAAACAGTTTTTGCCTAATTCTGTAAATACTGTCAACAAAGTTTCTGAATTTTCTTAGAGTACATTATTTTTAAGAGCTATAAAAATAGTCATTTATAGTTGTATCTGAATCAATGGTGCTGAGATTGATAGTTCTCAAATATTGCATAAGAAAATATCACCGAGGGATTGCCCTATGGCTTAGAAGCCTTCAAACATTTCTTATGTTTTTGTTTTTTAATGTTTACTTTTGAGAGAGAGACAGAGCATGGGCAGGGAGGGACAGAGAGAGAGGGAGACACAGAATCCAAAGTAGGCTCCAGGCTCCGAGCCATCAGCACAGAGCCCAATGCAGGGCTGTGAGATCATGACCTGAGCTGAAGTCAGCGCTCAACTGACTGAGCCACCCAGGTGCCCCACTTCAAACATTTCTTAAATGGGGAGAGGGAAATCACAATATTATACCAGTAGAAATTTTATCATGAGGCTTAAACTGGATGCAGAAGTTTTTCTGCCTCTTGCCTTTAAGCACGGGTTTGGTGGGGAGGAGAAAGGGGGGGGAGTGAGAGGATCGAGAAAAGGAAAAAGGCTAGTAGAAGAGTATTCCAGCTTCTGCTAGTTTATTGCTTTCTCTAACGCTCCTAGTCACTGCCATATGATAAATGCCTCAGTGCACCCTTCAGTTTCTTGCCCTGATGCAAGAAAACACCAGCTAAAGAAGGACATATGTTACCCCCCTTGGAAAAAGAAATAACAAATAATTAAGACCACAGCTCAGAGGGACCCACATTTATTGGCAATAAAAGGCAGCTGTGCTGACAACTCTACCAATTAATCTGCCAAAAGCGAGCTTGTCACTGTGTTAGAAAACAGCACTGGAAACATCCAGGGATCTATATAAAGCTTGAACAGCAGTCTTAAAGAACATGGGCAGCAGTGTGGCACCCCACCCTTCAGCAGATGAAGTAGAGTTCTCCATTCTTGCCCAACAAAACTCCTCACCACGTGGAGAGCCCCTGAAGCCTCAGTGAGGAGTGCAGCTGGCCCCTTTCAGAGGTTCTGTGCCCCTGGAAGGTACCAATAGGAACAATAACTTTTTGGAAGTTACATTTTTTGTGGACCTTGAGCTCTTTCAGGTGTTTCACTAAATCTTCACAATTATGCTACTAGGCAAGTATTAGCATCGTAGTGGCCACAGGTGAGGAAACTGAGGCACAGAGCTTCCAAATTCAGGTCTCCCTGGCTTCTATATTCATTATTTTCCCATAACAACATATGTTTCCAGATAAAGCAGCAAGAAATGTGTGTTCTGGGCCTGGCTTCCATGAATTTATGGTGTGACTTTGGGCAAGTCGTTTAACTTCTCTGGGCCTCGGCTCTGTAGCTAAGAAATGAAAGGTTATTCTTGTAAAACTAAACATACTCTTACCATACAATCCAGCAATCATACTCTTTGGCATTTACTCAAAGGAGATGAAAACTTATGTCTACACAAAAACCTGTGCACAGATGTTTATAGCAGCTTTATTCATAATTGCCAAAACTTGTAAGCCACCAAGATGTCCTTCAGTAGGTGAATGGATAAACCATAATGCATCCAGATTATGGAATATAATTTAGCATTAGAAATAAAGAAGCTATCAGGCCATGAAAATGCATGGAGGAGACATAAATGCATATTACTAAGTGAAGGAAGCCAGTCTGAAAAGGCTACATACTGTATAATTCCAACTGTGTGACATTCTGGAAAAGGCAAAACTATGGAGACAGTAAAAATGTCAGTGATTGTCAGGCGTAATGGGGAGGGAGGGATGAATACATGGAGCACAGAATTTTTTAGGGCAATGAATCTACTGTGTGTGATGCTGTAATGGTGAATACACATTATTATACATTTATCTAAACCCACAAGATGTGCAACATCAGGAATGAACTCTAATGTGAACTGTGGACTTTGGGTGATCATGATGTGTCCATGTAGGTGTGTCACCTATAACAAATGTGCCACTCTGATGGGGGATGTGGATAATGGGGGAGACTGTGCAAGTGGGTAGGCAGGAAGTACATGGGAAATCTCTGTACCTTCCCCTCAATTTTGCTGCAAACCTAAAACTGCCTTAAAAATAGTCTTTTTTTAAAATTTTTAAATGGGAGGATAGAAATTCTAAGGTCTCTTACCAAAGTGCTTCTCCAGCTTTAATGAGCCAAAGGAATCACTTAAGGATCTTGTTAAAATGTGGATTCTGATTCAGTAGGTCTGGGGGGAGGCCTGACGTTCTGCTTCTGAGAAGCTTCCATCCAGGTGATGCTATTGCTGCTGGTGCACAGATAGCACTTTGAGTGTGGAGGTCTTTTATTTTTTAATTTTTTTTAACTTTTATTCATTTTTGAGAGAGAGAGACAGAGCATGAGCAGGGAAGGGGCAGAGAGAGGGAGACAGACACAGAATCCGAAGCAGGCTCCAGGCTCTGAGCTGTCAGCACAGAGCCTGACGCAGGGCTTGAACTCATGAACTGTGAGATCATGACCTGAGCCGAAGTCGGATGCTCAACCGACTGAGCCATGCAGGCGCCCCGAGTGTGGAGGTCTTAATAGCATTATCCTCCTGAGACTTGAAGATGGCAGCAGGCATGTCTTAGTCTTCCCATCATTGCTGTATGCTCACGTTTGGTTAGATGCCTTGCATGTAATAACGTTAGACATGTTGGATCTAGTTAATACAGAAAAGTGGCTCAAAGGGACATAGATGGATGGGAGTTTGTAACTTTAGCTGCTCAGTGATTCTGTAGTCCTCTAAAGGTTCCATTCCTCCAGGACCAAACCAAGACTGTCCTTATTCCCATCCCCACCCACAGCAGGTTTCCTATTAATCCTTTCTCCCAGGTGGGCATACCCACCCTAACTCTATCCTCAGTTCACTCTGACTGACTTGATCCAAAATGAGATGACCTTAAAGTACATCTTAATCGTAGATGACATTAGGAAACACCTACCCTTCCAGAGATTTTGTTTTGCATGTTAAATCACATCCTCCCCCACATGCATTGTTACATATAAAGTTTCTTCCTCCAGTCCAACACCGCTCTTTGCTCTGGTAATCAATACCTGCACTTTATTAGCTGTCTATGGTAGTACCATGCATTTTTCCTTGTTCAGTGGAAGTGACTACTCTTAGGAATGGTTGCAGAAACCAGAAGTCAGCTTTTCATTATCTCTATGGGGAAACATATTCATAATCTCAGGACAACAGTATGGCATGAATTCAAAATTTCTTTTCTTTTTTAAAAAAATCCCATTATAAACTACTTGTTTAGAGTTAGGTTTAATTAGAGTACTTTACAAATAAGGGCTTACTGTGTTGAACCTATAAAGAAGTAGATGCTATTTTTTTAACCTGATCTTTTCTTATAATGCCCAGAAGGATAACACTATGTATTTTTGTATGACTATCAAGGGACAGAGGCAGCTCCAAACATTTGACCTAGATAAACAGATTACCATTCACTTCATTTGAAAATATAGGGATAATTAACTTGGACAGCCATATAAACAGCAGGGAGCTCCTCCAGAGTGTCTGCCTTCTCAAATCAGATAGCTCCTGGAGAGCTGCTGCAGAGAGGGCATTCAGCGTAGCTGCCTTTCACTGCTGTATTTTGAATTGTTCTAATGAACTGTCTGGTATTGTGGAAAGAGCTCTGGGGCATTTTAGTCTTCTTGGGTTTGTTCCTACATCCCAGCCCACTCATGTTTACCCATTAGGTAAGGGTTATTAATGGATTTGTTTTCCTGAGTTAAACGAAATTTTTTTCTTCATCATGTAAAGTTGATAACTTAGTCCATTACTAGCATCAAGCCCCGGAAATCACAGAGCTGCACCAGACCTGAAAAGCTGTCCAGTCTGATCCCCCATCTGATGCCTGATTTCCCATTATAGAATCTCTGGCCTCTGGGGCCTCACACCAGTCTGCGCTCATTCACATCCAGCTGTGGGTTGTGAGTTCCCTCAGGGCCTCTTCATCTTTGAAGAGTTCTCCTTCTAAGAAAGTTCTTCCTGAGGTTGAACTGAAATCATTTCCCTCTAGTTTCCATCCTTTGATAGTCATGCAGGGAGAACAAAACAATTTTTTTCCTACACTTGACAGGGATCCAGGTATTTTATTTTTATTTATTTATTTTTTCATTAAAAAATTTTTTTTTAATTTTTCCTGAAGTTTGAAATATACATTTATAACTGACCCATCTCTGTTTTCACATAACACTTTTTATTTTATTTTATTTTATTTTATTTTATTTTATTTTATTTTATTTTAAATTTATATCCAAATTAGCATATAGTGCAACAATGATTTCAGGAGTAGATTCCTTAGTGCCCCTTCCCCATTTAGCCCATCCCCCCTCCCTCACCCCTTCCAGTAACCCTCTGTTTGTTCTCCATATTTATGAGTCTCTTATGTTTTGTTCCCCTCCCTGTTTTTATGTTTTTTGTTTCCCTTCCCTTATGTTCATCTGTTTTGTCTCTTAAAGTCCTCTATGAGTGAAGTCATATGATATTTGTCTTTCTCTGACTAATTTCACTTAGCAAAATACCCTCCAGTTCTATCCACACAGTTGCAAACGGCAAGACTTCATTCTTTTTGATTGCCGAGTAATACTCCATTATATATATATATATATATACCACATCTTCTTTATCCATTCATCCATTGATGGACGTTTCGGGTCTTTCCATACTTTGGCTATTGTCGATAGTGCTGCTATAAACATTGGGGTGCATGTGTCCCTTCGAAACAGCACACCTGTATCCCTTGGAGTAATACCTAGTAGTGCAATTGCTGGGTCGTAGGGTAGTTCTATTTTTAGTTTTTTGAAGAGCCTCCATACCGTTTTCCAGAGTGGCTGCACCAGCTTGCATTCCCACAAGCAGTGCGAAAGAGATCCTCTTTCTCCACATCCTCGCCAACATCTGTTGTTGCCTGAGTTGTTAATGTTAGCCATTCTGACAGGTGTGAGGTGGTATCTCAGTTTGTATTTCCCTGATGATGAGTGATGTGGAGCATTTTTTCATGTGTCGGTTGGCCATCTAGATGTCTTCTTTGGAGAAGACATATTCATGTCTTTTGCTCATTTCTTCACTGGATTATGTTTTTTGGGTGTTGAGTTTGATAAGTTCTTTATAGATTTTGGATCCTAACGCTTTATCTGATATGTCGTTTGCAAATATCTTCTCCCATTCTGTCGGTTGCCTTTTAGTTTTGCTGATTGTTTCCTTTGCTGTGCAGAAGCTTTTTTATTTTGATGAGGTCCCAGTAGTTCATATTTGCTTTTGTTTACCTTGCCTCCTGAGACGTGTTGAGTAAGAAGCTGCTGCGGCTAAGATCAAAGAGGTTTTTGCCTGCTTTCTCCTCGAGGATTTTGATGGCTTCCTGTCTTACATTTAGGTCTTTCATCCATTTTGAGTTTATTTTTGTGCATGGTGTAAGAAGGTGGTCCAGGTTCGTTCTTCTGCATGTCGCTGCCCAGTTTTCCGAGCATTACTTGCTGAAGAGACTGTCTTTATTCCATGGATATTCTTTCCTGCTTTGTCAAAGATTAGTTGACCATACGTTTGTGGGTCCATTTCTGGGTTCTCTATTCTGTTCCATTGATCTGAGTGTCTGTTCTTGTGCCAGTACCATACTATCTTGATGATTACAGCTTTGTAGTATAGCTTGAAGTCCAGAATTATGATGCCTCCTGCTTTGGTTTTCTTTTTCAAGATTGCTTTGGCTATTTGGGATCTTTTCTGGTTCCCTACAAATTTTAGGATTATTTGTTCTAGTTCTGTGAATAATGCTGGTGTTATTTTGATAGGGATTGCACTGAATATGTAGATTGCTTTGGGTAGTATCGACTCCACATATGTTAAGTATCGATTATACACCCCCTGAGTATATTCTCCTCATCTCCATGTCCCTTGCCAGTTGTCCTTCTGTCACTATCCTGGTCATTCTCATTTGAACAGGCTCCCAACTCTCTCCAATCTTCCTCAAGTTTGTGGACCAGAACTGGTACCATCCTCTGGGTTCAAGTGGGACCAGCATTCTAGAGCAGTGGTTCTTGACCTTGACTGTGCATTGGAATCACCTGGACTTTACTGACCTGGGTTCAAGATTTGTACAGACTTCTGGGGTATATCATGCAACTGAGGCTGAGAACCACTACTGTAGAGTCTTTACTGATCAAAGGCATTCCTGGGTGCATGGGCTGAGTGTGGAGAAGGGATGGGGAGGGTGGTTAGGGTGGAGGAGAAGCTATAACCTGTTGTTGAATTGGTAGGTTTCTCCTTAAGATGGAACTAAGGTTACTTGGTTTTTAGGTTTTAATCTTGAATTATGTTGCATTAATACAAAATCAATATAATCATAACTTAAGTTTCACGGCTGAGCTAGGTAAGCTCATGTTTTCATGTTCCACATTTTATCATGTTTCTGGCAGGTATTTTGTTTTGCTATGGGATGTTATGACAAGGCATTTTGGGAGTTGGGATATGGGGACATACAGTCTCCCTCCTGAGGTATCACTCCCCTCCGTACCTCTATCACACTACATATTACACATTAGCTACACCAGATCCCTAACTTATATTGAATTTGCTACTCACCTAAACTTCTAGTCTTTTTTCCCTCATGCTACTACTAAGCCATTACCCCATCTTATATTTAGGCAGATGCTTTTTTTTATTAATTAAAAAATTCACCTTTAATACTGATAAAGGCTAGGTAGGAAGATGTGGCTTAGGTGTACCACAGCAATGAGCTTCCCAATCCTGGACTCTAGAATTAGCTGGACTTTCCCACAGGGAATACTAGAAAACCACAGGCTTCTTATGTGGGGACTGTCTTGTAAAACGTACTGCGTGGAGGCACAGACCATAAAGTGTGTTCTCTGTCTTCAGGCAGACACCCCCAAAAGGGAATTACATTTTACAAGGAAAGAAGAGGTAACTATGATGCATTGGCCCAAGATGTACCACATTTTCCATGTTCATTGTAAATGCATGATTTCACTTAATCTGTACAATAATTTTGTGATGTGCATGTAATTATGCCCACATTACAGAGAAGAAAGCTAGTGCTCAGAGGGGCAGAGTGCTAATAAGTGGAGTGTCAGGAGGGAAATGTGTGTCATGCCCTTTCCACCCCACCATACTGCTAAGGTAAGGGAGGCACTTCATCTGTATTGAATTTCATTGTATTGGGTTCACTCCAGAATTCCAGGCTGTCAGTCTTTCTGGGTCCTATTTCTGCATGGCGTACATTTGCTAGGTTACAAAAACCTGCTCCACTGTGATGAAATGCAGAACACTTAGGAGATACTCTACCTTCCTTGGAGCAACTTGCTGTATAAAGTAGTAAGTCAGACTACACACTTGTGAAACTAATTGATCCTATATTCTTGACTCTGCATGAAAAGTAGAAGAGGGGATTTTTTTTTTTCATCAGTGTGTCTGAATGATTTATACAGGTAGTTCCTAACTTGGAACAGGCAAAGTAATTTGTAAGGCAGCTGTTTGATCATTTAAAGATACATTTCTCTCTAGAAGTAATGTTTTACCTTCTGATCATCTGCAATGCCTGTTTAACCCACTGTGTACCTGGTATGTATAGTGAAAATACTATTCCAACTCCACCATGAATATATTATGGATTATTATAGCAGTGTATTCCTAATTCCTAGTAAAGCTCCTGTCTCCCCTGTGGTGGCAGTAGCAGTTTTTAGATCTCTAGAAGATCACAGACCTGGTATGCTTGTTTAACGTGCCCAAATAATGAGTTCTTGACATTTGTAAATCCAGCAGTTTCTTTCCTGATGAGAGGTGAGCACATCTACAAACTACCAACTACACCCAGTTTCAGAAGTGCAGAATATTCCAGATTTAGATACCCCTTTCTTCTCCTGTCAGTTTCATGCCAGACTTCTTGAAAATTGAGGTTTTGGAGCAGAATTATATCTCTGTACAATGAATTATTTCAAAAATTCCTTTGTACATAAATACCCACTTTTCTACACTTTTCTGCACATGCTTTGGAATGCAAGGGGTCCCTTCCTGCACTTACCTGACTTTCTCGGAGTCTGGCTCCACTGCCTTTGACATTTACAAAAGTCTCAAGTGCTTACCTCAGCATCTTTGACATTCTGTGGTTCTTGGGAAAAGGCTAGTTAAAATGGATGGAAATAATAAATGACTCTTTATATAGAGCCACTAGCCAGGGGCCGTTTGCCCAGGAGGCTGGAAGGGGGGGACCAGGAGTGAGACTCTGCCCAAGACCCTGTACCCCCTCTGTCTGCTCTCACTCACTTTGATTTACAACCTCCCTACCCCCCACGTGCAAACATTTATACTCTGAGTTGAAGGCTAAGGACTGTGGATAGGAAATACTTCTAAGCATTTGAAGCCATTCATTTCCAGGTTTCAAACTTGATTTCTGATAGACCACTCACTCTGTTCATCACATCACATCTGTCCCAACCTTGGGGCCCTGGTCAAAAACTTCTAACCAGTGTCTAACTAGAACCCACAATCCTAGAGATGCTGGAGGTGATGACAGTGTGTGTGTGTGTGTGTGTGTGTGTGTGTGTGTGTGTGTGTGTGTAATTAAATATGTATACATGTAGAATTCAAACAAATGATATCTGAATATTCTGAATATGTTTGGGACACTGCCTGTGTGCCCACTGGTTGCAAAAAGATGGAAAGATACAGCTCTAGTCTCTATTACGGTAAAAGATAATTAGTAGAATGGAAACACATTCAAGCTCTGTGGGCATCCAGGAGAGGGAACGCCTTAGAAGTCAGGATTCACAGAGGAGCTGGAGTTTTAGATGGGTTATAGCGGATGAGTAAAATTAGGGCAGGAAGGCAAGCAAGCAGGAGAAAGTGTTCGAAGCAGAGGGAAAATCATGAGACTGTGTAATGTGTTCTGGAAGGTGCAAGTCCTCTGAAGTCTGAGCTGAGAATGCGGGAAGAAGACAAGAAGTGTTAGGCAGAGGTCTCTTCGTGATGGCCTTTGGTGCCATGTGGTGGAGTTTACGTTTTACGCTGTAGGCAGTGGGAAGCTACTGAAAAATTTCAGGCAGGGGAAGAGAGACATGGCCAGACGTGTTGGGCATCAAAGCTGAGGCATGTATGCTAAAAATAATTCAAATCAGAGGGAAGTAGAATTCTTTCTTCATCACTGGAAAAAAAAATAATAAAATAAAGCTCTTACCTCAGCTTTGGGTAGAAGTCTTTGCTTTTTCCTCCGGAAATACAGCTCCATCTTCTCCTTTGTGGTTTCTGGGCTAGTGCTTTCTTAATCTGGTCTTGCAAGCAAAGCTACCAGATGGCTCCTGTCCCTTCTGCCGTCCTGGGCATGCCCGCCTGTCAGGGTTGATGGATGGACTCCTCCCTTGTATTTCTGACCTTTGCATTGCCACCTTTCCAACTGTGTGACTCCAGACTCTCTTGATCTAACCGTCATGCATGGAGATTCATGAGCCCCCTTGGGAGCAGACCACTTGTCTTAAATCACTTGTCAGAGGCACTGAGAGGCTGCTACTTAGTGGAACATTAAAAACAGTTTTAGTATTTTGAACCTTGACCTGTATCCAGTGTGATCACTCTGAAATTGAGTCTCTCTCTCCTGCTCTTTATTCCTTTTATTTCTTCCTTTTATCCTCCAATTTTCCTTTTTTGCTTTAACAGAATTTTTAGGCTGCATGGACCTGGGCTGGGAGTAAGTGACCTGTTCTAACTTTTTCTCCTAGTGAAGATCTAGTTTGTGATAAAAGAGTGAACAGTCCATCCAGCTCTGGCCTACCAGAAGGAATCCTGGGCTGGTGGGGGCATGTTGTTGGAAACCATCCTTCACATTTCTACCTTGCCCCACTCCATCCTCAGTCACAAGCACTCGGGGTTCTTTCTGGTGGTCCAGATGTAAGGTTCTTGAGGGCACTGTTGGAAAGAAAGAAATAGAGCTGCTAAGAATCAAAGAGACTGCCATGGAGAACTGGCTCTAGGGAAAGAAGGAAAAGAAAGGTGAGAATGGAGAAGGTAGCGATCTACTAGGAGTGAGAAGGAGAAGGGAAAATAGATTGGGAAGAAAAACACTGTGTCAGAAGAGTCCTGAAAGGACAAAACAGGGGCACCTGAGTCATCTGACTCTTAATTTTGGCTCAGGTCCTGATCATTATAGTTTGTGAGTTCGAGCCTCACATTGGGCTCTGTGCTGATAGTATGGGGCCTGCTTGGGATCTCTCTCCCTCCCTCCCTCCCTCCCTCCCTCCCTCCCTCCCTCTCTCTCTGCACCCCCCCTACTCTGTCTCTCAAAATAAATAAATAAATAAATAAATAAGACAAAACAAACTGTGATTCTGTATCTCCTTTAGCACTTACAGTCTTTCCCTGCTGAGTAGTGACAGACTGCTGCATGGAAGGAGCCTAGTTATCTACAACTATGACAGTAATTGCAAAGACTTCGATTGTAAGTTTCTGGAGGCTGGGCACTGGGTGCTGTTTGCTTCTTTCTTTCTCCCTCCCTAGCCACGCCCTTCGGGACTTGATGTGGGTCTGCCTGCTGAAGGACCTGTGGCAATCACATCTGAGTTTTTTCATTCACAAAGCAATACACTTGGGGTTTTTACACAATTTGACAGGAATGGAAGAATTTTCTCCAAGCCCTGGCACCTGTCCTCACAGCTCCTTTCCCAAAACAGTGGAGCAACTTAAAATAGCCATTCATCGTCTACTTTTATAACAGTTCTTGTTTTTAATTCACAACTGGGGCACGCAGTCCATCTTCTTATGTACCATTGAGCTCTGTGTGGCCAGGTGACCATGGAGCAGGGCGCCCTCCAGGCAAAGTTTCAGGCAGTGAGAGCTGCGTGTCAACAGTGGAAAGTGTGTTGGCTGCTCTGGGATATTCCACCCACAAGTAATTGCCGTGGTATTTTTAAAACATCTCTGTCAGGATATAGGTAGGGCTGATGCTCAGCAGGGGAGCACCATGGTATATTCCATGCCAAAGCATTTATTAAAATTTGGACAATCACCCCTAGATATGGGGTTGGGGCTGACGTGCACAATCACATATTTTCCTTTTGGTTGAACTGGTATTTGGGATATGGGATGTTTTAATGTCTGAATTAAACCTCAGTCCTCTCAGTGGGGAAGGATGTAGCCCCCCCCAACCCCACTTTTTGCCAGGCTAGAGCCCAAGAGTAGGGCTTAAAGGTGCCCAATGAGGGGTGCTCCTTGAATCTTCTTTCCGCGTGCTGCTCATTGGCTTCCCTATCTTTCTTTGAAAGGCAAATGCTCCAAGTTCAGGCTCTGAATAGACAGAGGATTAAAGGCTTTTGAAGTCAAAAATAGGTCTTCAAAGCTGCCAGCAGTGGCCAAGGATTCCCTCCACTATAGCATGGGTCCAAAAACCCAGCCCAGCACACATCTCCCAAATGCTTTAGGAAGCTCATTTCCTTTGTGCAACAAGACCTGTGTTGTCTGTGAGCCTCAGACTTGGATGCTGGGGAGCAAGCATTGCTGGAGGAGGGAGGGAGGTGACTTCTGTGCTGACTGATCCAGTACTGGAATAGTACAGTCCAGCCAGGGGATCCAAGTTTGCTGGGGGTCCATTTCTAGTTCATATAGGTTCTTTATGAGTGTGGGCCACCAGCCCTGCTGATGGGCATCAGATCCCTTGGGCTCACTTGTGCTGAGTGCATCATGTGCTGGTTGTTCTCCCGCCATCTGGAAATCATTAGCATTGAAATGGTTTCAGCCGCTGTGTACTTGGTGTGTCACAGGAGGCGCAGCCCAGCACAGCCCCAGTTCTAGGAACCAGGAGCCTTTTGCTTCCTGTAGGATTTCCAGTTTAAAACCCAGTGAAGCCCTAGCCTCCAGGCCATCATCAGGTCCCCTTCTATCTCTTCCCTTTTCTCTCCTTTTGGAGCCCAAGAGTAACGACATTTGCAGGGAGATTCTGACATCTATCCTTCTGTCATTTCTTGCCTACTTTGTAGGTTTGAAGGGGTGGGGTGTGCAGGTAAGTCACTCTTTAAAAAGCCCCCAGGAGATGATTTGCATTTTACATCCTCTGCTATGTGCGTTTTGCAAAGTGGAATGTCTCAAACGAACCCTCAGAGGAAATTGGGACTCAAGCCTCTAGCCACCTAAAAATCATCATAAAAACTATATTATAATAATAGCTGCTGGCGGTGCCTGGTAACATGCTAGGAGTGACGTCTGCCTTCCTTACTCCTCACATAGCCCTGTGGACGAGGACCCTGAGTCTCAGAATGCTGCACAGCTAATAAAAGAAACAGTGGATTCTAACCATGATCTTTGTGAATCCAAAGCCTACGCTCTTTCTGCTCTACAAGCTCATGACCTGTTTAGGCCTGGGCAGGGTGGAAGCCCCAGGAGGACAGAGGAGCAAAGGAGGAACAAACATCTGCAATTCACACTAGATAGTCCAGTCATGGGTTTCTCTAAGGAAGCAAAATGGTCTTTTGAAAGGAAACTCACGCAGTCCATCAGCTTCTTGCCAACATTAGGACGGTACAACCTGCCAAAAACAGCCAAACCTTGTTTTGGGTATGAAAGCAGCTGTTATAATAAACTCCTCTACTCTACCTCTTTTTCCTGTTATGGTAGAATGACTGTTTAAAGTAAATGTCTCCAATACATGGATTTTCTGGGGTCATGAAAACATTTTTTAATTGGCAGGCTCTTCTACATTTTTCGGTGAAGTTAGGAAGTAAACAGAATGCCACACGCCAGTTCAGATTCACGCGATACAAAGGTCTCTGGATTCGAGAAACTTTATTCCCTGCCCCCCACTCCCTTGGGCTGGAGCCTTCTCAGGCTTTGTGGGCTTGTTCCAGAATGAATGGATTGCTGCCTCTCTTCTGTGCTGGGAATTACAAAGCAGAGTGAGGGGAATGAGCGCATAGAACTTAGAGTCAGATCTGGGTTTGAATCCTGGTTCTGCCAATTGCTAATATGTCACCTAAAGTGAGTTACTCTGAGCTTCAGTCTTCTAATATGTAAAATGGCATAGTAGTAATTACTCATTAGGTTGTCATGAAGTTTAAAACAAAATTCAAAATGGGGCGCCTGGGTGGCTCAGTTGAACGTCCAACTTTGACTCGGGTCATGATCTCATGGTTCGCGTGTTCGAGCCTGGAGCCTGCTTCGGATTCTGTGTCTCCCTCTCTCCCCCCCTCCCCTGCTCACACTCTCTCTCTCAAAAATAAACATTTTTTTTAAATAATAAAATAAAACAAATTTCAAATAATAGCCAACATTTACATAATTCTTGTTATATGCTCTGTGCTGTTAGGTTTGACATGACCCATTTAATCTTCTCAACAACCCCGTGGGGTAGGCACCAGACTAGCCATATTCTAGCCCTTGGGGATATACTAGTGAGTTGCAAGTGACTGACAAAAATCTCTGCCTGCATGAAACCTACATTCTTTTTGAGGAAAGACAAAAGATAAGTAAAATAAGTAGCATGTTAAATGGTGCTTAGTGCTATGGAGAAAGATAAAACAGGAATGGGGAATGGTGAGGGATGGGTAGTGTTGTTATTTCTCAAAAGAATGATCAGGGAAAGCCTCTCTGACAAGATGATATTTGAGTAAAGACTTTAAGGGAGAGACGGAGCCATGAGGATATCCCAGAGAGAGAGAGTCTGGGTAGAGGAAAAGACAAATGCAAAGGCCCTGTAGAAACATGTCTAGTGTATCCAAGGTGCAGCAAGGAGACCAGTGTGGCTGGAGTAGAAAGAGCAGATGAGGTCAGAGAGGTCAGGGTTGGGGCATGGACTGTGTAGGGCTTTGCGGGCCTTAGCTCTTTGTCTCTGTGAGATGAGAAGCTACCAGAAGAACTTGAGCAGAGGAGGGGCATGCTGAAGAAGAAGCCAGATGTGTAGAAAGGACACTTCTGATTCATTCACTACAGCTGCTGCCCCTGCTGTTGGTTCCCACAAGGACAGTTGCCAACTTTTTGAGACTGTTTAAGTAGGAAATTTCTTAACAGGACATCTGGGCCTCCACTGTCAACATTGTACTTGTTGATTTTGACAGCAGATGAGCTTTCCCCAACTTCCCCTCTATCTGGGTCCAGCTTCCCTTCTGGATGATTCTGTCCTTTGCTGCCTCTCTGCACTGGATTGTCTCGATGATACTGCTAATGTGGTCTATACTTGTGATTCATAATGCGTTGCTGTGTTTGCATTAGTTATTGGGACCGGGGACTCACAGATAAATACTGCTTTGGCTGGGCAACCAAGAGAACCAGTGGAGACCAAGGATGTGGAAAGACATGTTTGTCAGTGGACTTGCCCCCTGCATTGTGGCAGACAGAGAACTCACTAGCACCTATAAATTCCTTTGGGAAAAGATTATGATATCCTTATATTCCTGTGAGGGGCCAGGCATCACAAACTCTGAGCCTTAGGTATGGCGAGCTTCTAGAGCCCAGAGATCTCCTGAAATAATGTCCAGTGTACATCCAGGTACATTTTTTCTGGGGAGAGGTCATAACTTTCATGTTGCTTGTTCCTTGAATGTGGCAACATTTCAAAAAGGGGCTTAAAGGGATCTTTTAGTTTCCTAATATTAAGAATCTGTAAAATTTCTATTTAACAAATATTACTTGTAGGATTTCTAAGATGGAAAGATAAATCATGGTCTCTAGGAAGGCATGGAATGTATTTTTGAGGACATCAAGGTGTGTTATCACACAAGGTCTGTTTTGCCTCCATGCTCAGTGACTAAACTGCTAGGAATTCACCCGCTGTATTAGATCACTTATTCTCATATGCTCCTCATTGCCTTTGAGACACCTCCAACTTTAGCAATGCTTTACAGACATGCACATGAGCCAAATGGTTTAAAACAACAACCTAGGCCTTAGGTATTTGGAAGCACCCGCATCCCCTTGGGTCCTTAGTGGAACAGAGCTCACACACAACATGAGGTCCAAGCTGCAAAGGGGAAAAGAGAGGAAAATTTAATAGGGAAGCATAGTGACTTCGCAGCAGTGCAGTGATAGAAATAGACGTTCCTAAAGTTGTGCTGGCACATCCTAACGTGTTCCTGTACTGGAGGCAGGCTATGCACCTGGCATATCTATTGGTTGCCGCTCATCTGCAGATGTACCTGAAGCACACCAGGCGGAATTTGGTGGGTTGCTGCTTCCCCTGGGCACATTAGTCCATGGGGCCCAGTACAGAGAAGCCCTCAAGGGGTTCTTAGCTGGGACTTAGAGAAGTCAACAAAAGGATTTGTTGAGAATGACTGATCCCACGCCCTGGAATGCAAACCCTGCACAGTTTATGGTACATAATTATATACAATAAACTATAAAGGACATACAGTGGGTTTTGATATCAGGTTCCAGCTCCTCCTCACTAAAGGAACTGGTAAAAACCCTTCATCATTGTGGCTAAGGAAATAGTTCTGGTCCTGTCTGAATCTGCTTCCATAGGTCCACCCTGCTCTTCCCCCACTGTTTAGTCTCACTGACTAAAGAGATGTCTGCTTCTCACGTCAGGGTCGGGAACATCCATAAGCCTTCCTATTTTTTTCTGTGGAGGGGAAAAACTAGGACCATCAGAAACATGGTCAAATATGATTAAGCTTGTATTTGATAACTGGAGAAGATCCATGATACACATTATGAAACAGAAGCCTGTTTATTTTGTTCTTCAATTGCATAGAAATTTCACATTTTTTATTGAGGTGAGAATTTTAAAAAGGAAAACTATGAAAACATTTGCTACCGGTTCAGTCTGTGTTTCTGTCCACCAACACGAGCAACATTTCAGTTTTGTCCTGGCCACAGGGAGCCCTAGTCTCTGTTCCTCTCTAACTTGAAAATACTGTCAGAAGATAAAGTGAGGCATGTTAAGAATTTTAAGAGTTTAAGCAAACATCTGTTCAAATTGGGGCAGCAAACCAAAAGTGGTTAGGAGCCAAGGGAAAGAGTTAAAGAGAAGGTGCGGAAGCAAGGAAAGGAAAATATTTGATTGACTAATGCTTAGGCCTAGTTGGCTGTTTGTGATTGGCTATTCTTGGATTGGGATTTTGTAACCTTAAGGCATTTACAGACTTAGGCTTTGGTTGGCTTATGTAGGCTGCCAGGGCATGAGAGCCACCTCAGTCTAATGGCTTCCTGATTTAATTAATTTAACAATACCAGTCTCTCGAAAAGATTCATTATCTTTTGCTACAAAGCTGTAATCTCTGTTTCCTGGAAAGATGGGAGGAGGTTTAACCTCTTTGGCCGGAACCTTTTTTCTGCTGGAAGATCAGACCAAAAACTGGATCCCCTATTTGGGAGGTATCAGTACGCTTCCTGTGTCACGTTACATGTCCACTTGTCAGAAAGTGCTTTGCCAAAAGTGCTGCCCAGTGTCAGTAAATAACACTTATAGGTATATCCTACAAGACGATAGAGCTGGGAAATTATTTTGCTCCCACTTCTGCACCATCTTAAGGGTTGGACTAGTTTGCTCCCAGCTGTGGCTCAGAGACTTCAGAACTGTAGTACTTGACTTACTAGAAATGAGATAGTGCAGTAAAAATAGAGTCACTTTGGTCTCTTCAGTTGATTACCTGTTTCATGAGGGTTGGTAGAGGAAAAATAATTGAGGTTGAGGAAGAACTCTGAAATGGGTCTACTAAAAAAGAATGCTTTCATTGTCTAGACATAGCACCCCAAGTAGGGAGCACCCGACATATGTGCTGAGCCACGGTGTTTGGGTCCCAGTGGGGGCCACACAAGAGCACCTGTCCATGATGTCCGTGGTGGGAGGGGTGGTGAGGGTTGAGTGGAAGCCAAAATCTCACCCTACTCTGAGGACCAGGTGTGCAGCTATAAAACCTTAGTATTGGCCATTTGGGAACTTAAGAATCACTGCATTTTAACAGCAGGAGCTCCATTGGTACTCATTTCTTTACCTAACAGACTTACTTGATTATGCCCTAGATGTCCAAGTAATTTTCTGTGACTTGTGCAGATACTTGTATCATGCTCTAGTTTGTTTTCTCTTTACTTTCTAGAACCCACTCTTCATTACTAACAGAAATAATCTATATCATCTCTATGTTCCAGTGCATGGAGCACAGACATTCCACCTCAGGATTTCCCCGCTTGTTGGGACACAAATGACTCAGTGATATCAACCTTCCTTATAGTGTCTTTCAAGGCCTTTTGTTGCTTATTTTCATTTCTCTGTTGCGACAGCTCTCCCCTTTCTTCTGTTATTTCTAGATACTCACAAATCTTTGCTCTTCTTCTAAAAAACTTTTTTTTGGTTATTTCTGTCTCCTATTCTGAGATCCTTTCCTTCCTACCCTAAGCCTGTACAGCTGAAGCCCTTGAGAGGAGTGCTCCCTGAGCCCCTGACTCTCCCAGCCCCGCTTGAACAAACATTTCCATTAGGTGATTTGTGCCCACTTGTTTTGTGTGCCTGGGAAGTAAGCAAGAGTAGATGGAAACCGACAGATCTTCCCACCCAGCTCAAAGCCAAGAAGATTTACTTCTACACGCTAGTCCCATAGATACAATTGAGTAAATCTACAATCACATAGTCATTGGGGGCTCTGTATACCCTAGTAAATTAGTGCTTCTAATTTTATAAGGACTGTCATAACCACAGTTGTAAGTGGGATTTTTCCTTTTACTGTAGTATATGTTCCTGTGCTTTACTAGGTGTTGTTTATTAGGTGTTGTTTCCCCTAAGTGCTATATAAAGTGACAGATTGTTTCAAGGCAACCAGTAGACTGTATTTACAGGTGGTTGGTTGTCTTTACTAGCTTTACTGCTACAACACAACTGCTTTCTGGCAGGAGGGAACATCACATATTAGTGGAGTTATTAAGTCCAGACTTTATTCTATTCCTCATTTAGGAATGGATTTTCTGTGAATCACTGAATCCTTGTTCAGTTCCTCTTCAGGGCCATCCGTGACGTGAAAGTAATGAAATAGCACTGTCTTTTGATTGTAGGATCACACTGCCAGACTGTTAGCAATAGGATGAGAGCTTTTCCAACACTTCCAAGACTTCATGGGGAAGTCTTGCCGCTCCAGGAAGGAAGATCCCTGCTTAGGCCCTGGTTTGTTGTTGTTGTTTTTAAGTTTGTTTGTTTGTTTGTTTGTTTGTTTAGAGACGGGGGCAGGGGGGCAGTGGGCAAAGAATCCCCAAGCAGGCTCCACACTGTCAGCACAGAGCCCAGTGTGAAACTCAGACCCACAAACTGTGAGATCAGTACCTGAACCAAAAATCAAGAGTCGGGCATTTAACCAACTGAGCCACCCAGGTGCCCCAGGCCCTGTTCCAGAAGGGGTGTGTGTCCTTGGTCTGCTGAGCCAAGCCAGGCCTGTCCCTCGCATCCCACTGTGCAGTGACCACTCAAGACAAGTACTTCTTTACTGGAAGGGACCAGAGGATATTTTAAAGAATAATAAGCAATAAACTCACACTATATTCCAAACTATATCTAGCTTACTAGGAATTAATGTAAATAAATATGTGCTACAAATTAGAAATGAAATACATGAATGACTCACTAGTGGGTGATTCTGATACAAATTTCAAATTCCACATTCACTGGCATAGTGGAGAAAACCCTGACTTAGGTGAGGGTTAGACAGCATTGTTAAGAACTTGTCCTAAACCTCTTCTTTCCATCTGTTTAACCAGTTTACTGATGTAATTAAAAGCTGTTTGGCCATTTGGGCAATAAAATGCATTTTGTGGAGCATGGAGTAGAATTAAGTGATTTGACCCTAAGAAGTTCATATTGGTGAAATTGTGTATATACTGTCTGCATCTCTGATCTCCATTGAATAATGAACCAGAGCTAAGGTGGCCCTGGCCAAATTTTGCAATTTTCTGCTACAAGAGGTCAAGTTCAAAAGGTATTCTGCCTCCACTATTTGCAGCTCAGCTGGTGTATTTCTGATGTTTTCCTGTTTCTGTCTGTCTCTGGGTCTGATGGATGCTGTCACAGATATTTGTGCATCTCATGAATGTATAGAGATCTTATGCTCCTTTGGACTCTTGGACATTTTTAATTTTTAAAATTTATTATTATTATTATTATTATTATTATTTGGCCTAGCAGATGGTGTTTTAATTCCTTCAGAATTTTAGGAGGCAAAGAGAATGTCTTCCAGCCTGAGGCTTGTCATTTGATGTGCCCTCCACAACTCTCTGTCCTTAGACTGATTCATCTATGCTCCACCTCTTAACTTTGCTGCACTAACTTCATGTAGGTGACAGACTAGGCCAGCCCTTCTGTACATCATCTCCGAAGCGAGAGGAAAATTCACTTTCAGACTGGTTGGTCAGAATTAAATCAAACTTCTATCCATGGTAGGAAGTTAAAAGACATGTGGGAATTGAATCCTAAACATTGTCAGTTTCACTAGGAATTGAAGATTATTGTACCCCATAGAGATTATGAATTTGAAATGTATTAAGTATCCCTGGAAATTGTGAATTCAAAACATCTCATGTGCACAAATATCACTAATAAGAATACCCATCTGATCTCTATAACCTGCAGGGGGAGAGAAGAAACAAAGGTCCAGTGTTATCTTCACTCTGTCCAACGATCCCGAACTTCTCAAGTGATTACTCCAGATGGACAGAGCAGTTTGATTTGTTTAAATGTGATGGGTCAGTTGAACCAGGCTGAGTAGTGTGCTGGCAGATGTTTAACAACCAGCTTTCCAGGGGACAAAAGCCCTGATTTGTAGCATTTGCTGATTTTTTTGGTGTAAATACTCCCAGTGTGACCAGTTCCAAGCTGCCAATGTAAAGTCACTGAATGTAGAGTTGTGAAGAGATACAAATACTTGGTTCTCACCAGTCAGTGTCAGCTGGCTCAGGCACACACCTGAGGAATCTATGGGAAACTGTGAATTTGGATTTTGACTTAGAGATCCATTTTTAAAACATTTCTACTGTCAAGAAAATCACTTTGTGTGCGTGTGCATATGTATACAAGTGTGTGCACTTATCCATTTTTTTTTATGTAGTTATTTCAGTTTTAGATAATTTCCTAAATTTAACTCTGCGAACTCTTTACAAAGTCATGGAAAATTTAATAAGCATACATCTTCCCATTTATTTTATGTTCAATTATAATTCATTGCATGCCTTCTGACTCTCTTGTGTAGTGGGTTTCCATTTTTATATTCTTTTGACCTCTACAACCATAGCTGCCTGCCCCGTGGAAACATTTCTTCCTCTCTCTGTCCTTTGTCCGCCCTTAATAACAAGTAAGAATAACAAGCTGGTGAATGGGAAGCTCTTCACCGAATCTGGGGACCTCATTCTTCTCACCGCTGGGCCATAGTCTGTAAAATAGATTCCCCCCCCCCCCATTTCCCTCATTATTTATTTGCCAACTCTTCCTCATTTGGGTCATTTCAAGTTGATTGACTCCTTTCTCATCAAGGTTCAGAACTGGGGCTACATTCAATGCAGAGTAGATAATTACTTTAAAACACCAACAGTAAAATTTGTTGCTCTGTCTTGGCTCACTTTTCCCTTAATTTAAGTGTCCTCAACTACAGTGTTCACTTGAAGAAAGTAAAAAACACATATTCATAAAGGAATGAGGAATGTCTGTCAGGCTGATTGATATTTTCATTTACATCAAGGCCCCTTTTTTCCCATCAAAACACTAGTTCTGTTGGTTTGAAAAAATCAAGTAGGTATGTGAGAGAGAGTGGATTAGTCTCTTTTTTATGCCAGCACCTGCTCCACAGCATAATTTCCACATGTCCCAACACTGTTTCAGTGATAAACAGCAAATACACTATCATTAGCTGAGACTCACTCCCCCTTGGCTCAGCAGGGTTCCCATCATCATGATATTAGCTCCTCTGCTGCCCCCCAAATAACACTTTTTAAAGCAAAAGCACTCTGGGGCACTTGGGTGGCTCAGTTAAGGGTCCACCTCTTGATTTCAGCTCAGGTCATGATCTCACAGTTCCTGGGTTCAAGCCCCATGTCGGGCTCTGCACTCACATTGCGGAGCCTGCTTAGGATTCTCTGTCTCCCTCTCTCTCTCTGTTCCTCCCCCACTTGTGTGAGAACACTCTCTGTCTTAAAAATAAATAAACTTTTAAATAAATAAATCTTTAAAAAAAATAAAGCAACAACACTCAAGGCAGATGTTGGATTGCGGGTTCGCTTTTCTCATCTTTACCCTACTGGATTTAGTTTTGTGAGTACTGAGGGACAAAAAACATAGAAATGCTGCTGCATGCCCCACATTAGATTTGGGATTCATTTCAGGCTGGGCTGGGGTCTAAAGAATGCCTTGAGTTTCTTTGGTCAGTAAACCCCACTGCACTCCCCACCTCCCGTGGTGAAAAAGAAAACTCTTCCTTTCAGGCTGTGGGCTCCTGATTGTTCCAGGCAGTGTTGTTATGAATGTCTGCATTTTGACTGTCAGGCCTCTGAGCTGAATGCCTCTCCCAGGATGGCTGCATACATCCTGGCCCGCAAGTGAGATCAGCATGTCACTCATCAGGTAGAAGGCAAGATGGGAGAAAAGGTTGTGAAATCCCAGGACCTGAGAGCTGAGGGAAGTGGCCACTTCCGGTTTGTGTGAGAGACCTTCACTGAGGGAGTGACAGAGACTGCTTTTCTCACTTTGTTAAACGGCTTGATGTGTAGGGTTCTAGAGAGAAATAACTGGTTTGTTTAGAGATATCCAAAAGCAATCATGCAGAGAAATAAAATTCCCACACCTACAAGAGGTGGTAGACATACATATGAGTATAGATTCAAAAACTCAAATGAGTATAGATTTATACACTGTAAACCGCATAGGTACTAAAGGGGTTCAGGCCCAGCTGGGCATGGGGTGGGGCTAATTTTACGAAAGGATTCACAAATGTGTGAGTAAAGTTTCAAAAGAAGTCGTTTGATGGAGAGGAAACGTTTTGCAGGGAGAAGGAGGACAGATCTCAAGACGTGGAGAAGGAATGAGCACATGTTTGGGGAATGTTTGGGGAGTGCAGTGTGAGCTCCACACAGGTACCCTGGTGCTCTTTCCCACATTCCCCCAAGCTTTTGCTTCAGTGTTACTCTCTGAAGCCTTCTCTGACCACGTTATTTAAATTGCCATCCATCTCCTCTCCCACAAGCCCTTTGCCCATTCCTGGCTTGATTTTTCTCCGTAGCGTTTATCACCTTCTGACACCTTACTGTGTCTTCCTACTGGTGTGTAAGTTCCATAAGAGCCAAGATTTGTTGTCTGTTTTGTTGACCATTATACCCAGTGCCTGGTACATAGTTGGTGCTCCATATTTATTTCTTGAATAAATGAATAAATGGGATGTAACAAGAAAGAAGCATAAGGAGGTGGGCAGGGTTTGGGGGTCTAGATTAGAATTTTGGCAGAGAATCGGGAAACCTGAATCCTAAAGACAGGGCTAGCCCGTGGAATGGGGCAGACAGTAGAGTTCACTGGGCTGTAGTTTCCTCACTGTAAGACGGATGTTGGCCTAGATGACAACTGATTCTCCTCCTGGCCCTGAGGTTCTTCAGACCTGTGTGGTTAGAGGAGGCTAGCTGGTGTGCGTCTTGGAATCTACTTTGAGCCACCTGGAACTTACTATGGCAGTGGAGAACACCATGGGTTTCTGAAGCATTGGGTCAAGCTGGTATTTGTGAAAAGGTTTTCCCAATATACTCAAGCAGATTTTTTGTTTGAGGGGGTGGTTAAGAGGCTACAGATAAATTATTATTTTTTATCACCATTTAATTAATCCTTCTTGCACCTCCTTCTTTCCACTAACTTATCTCACCCAACTTCTGCAGGTGTGAACCTCCTGTTAAATGGTCCATTGGAGACTGGCTTTTGTGGCTACTGTGTCATGTACTAGAAGTTCAGAAGAAAACTCCTTAGGAGCAACCAACTTGCTTTGGTTCCAAGCTTAAACTGTGCCAGCCCCCTGCACGTCTCATAGTTTGCCTTGAAATTATAAAGGTGCCTTCTCTTCCCGGCCCACCCCATTCCAAAAATTCCATCACCGTTGGTGGATGATTCCCCTGAAAGGCCAATAGACCTTACCAGCCAACCTTCAAGACAGTCCTGACCTCTCACAGAGATAATGAGCATTTATCTAGGGTGGAATTAACTTGCTTTTCAGTATGTCACCACAGAAGAGTCAGAGAGAAATTACAGTCAGTAGAAGACCCAGGCCTGTAATAGTTAACTTACTGGAGACTGAATTTTACTGCTCATTTCTGAGAAAGGCTTATCTATCAACGTTTGAAAAGATGTTTCTACACCGCTTTATTTTGACAGAGTGCTTCTAGGAGTCTAACCTGTCAGTTTTCTACAGTTTATCTTGTTAGGCATCCTTAATCTCACTTTGTTTTGCTTTCCACTTCTGGAAGTCAGTGAGCTTGGAGAAGCAGCACATGATAACTGTGGGTTCAGCTCGCAGCTCAGCCGCTCACTGGCTTGGATAGTCAACCTCTTTGATGCCCACTTTCCCAAACTCTGTAACATTAGGGTCAGAATTCCTACTTTGCAGAATTGTGAAAGGGATCGTAAGTAACCAGGAGAGGGTGCCTGGCACATATCAGGGCCTCAGGAAGAGCAGCCGTCCTCAGCAGTGCCTCTTTGCCTTAGCAGCAGCGGCAGACTCTCACCCACTAAACAAATGTTCAGTGGCCTTCCTCCAGATACCTGTGCAGTGTATGTGTCTGGCTCAGTTATACAACAGACTCTGATGGCCTGAGCTGGAGCTGCATTTTCATAAGTCCTTTTCATGAAAAGATTCAGTGCCTAATCACAGAAGGACATTGTTTGGTAGTGCCAGATAATGAAGTAGTCAGGGCTGCTGAAATGTATCAACAGGATTGTTGACAGCTCACTCTGTGTCCATAGGATAAAATGAACAGGACTGGAGCCAAGAGGAGGGGGGCCAGCGAGGAGGGACAAATGCAGGAGATGTGATGGTTGAGCTCCCTGATGAGCCCGGATTCCGTTCCTCAGAATCGAAAGCATTTGTGTACGGTTCATATAATAAAGGATTTCTTATTTTAAAAGCCACAAAGAGAAAATAATGGTGTTCTGTCGAGACAGTATATATTCTGGCAGACACTATATACTCTGAGTGGCTCATTACATCTGGCTTTTTCCTACAGCAGTTCTTTTTTAGTAGGCAGGGCACTAATGATAAATTTTAAACAAATAACACATACTCTTTTTTAAAACATTAAACCCAAACCAGAACTGACTGCCATATATATATAAATATATATATATATATATATAAACAATTATATATATAAATATATATATATATAATTGTTTTAATGAAAAAAACTATACCCTTGTTAAATGTGCAGAATATTAATATAAGCTCAGGAGTACTGAAGATTTCAAACTCCTAAAACTCTCCTCTAAATAATTTTCCTGGTTTGAATATACTTTTATGAATGCAGAAATGCTGTAAGGCTTCATTTATTTTGTGCAGAAAGTTATTTCATTCCCAAGTCTTGTCCTGCTTCCGTTTTCATGATTCTCCACATCGTTTAGGAAACTTGGCATAATAAGGTGTCCAGGGCTGGGATTTATATTTGGGGAACTAAATTACTCATTAATAAAAAAAAAATTTGCTAACTAAATCCATATTCCACCATTTAGTAAATGGCCTTTATAATAAGCAAAAAAACTAATTATTTGTGGGATAAAGTGTTTCATGTATTTAACTTTTGTTCTAATGATATTGCATAATATCCAAATAACTAACCAGGATGTTAACTCTTACTGTTTTGTTGTTTTTGAGGGCATTTTAATTGTAGGAGTTTATTTGAATCATCAGTTTTACTGTTAGAGCCAAATCATTCTCATGGGCTTATGGGAATATATGCCACCAGGCGGTAGATTAATAACTATAAAAAAACCACATGAAAAGGTCACTGCAAATCTGGGATCAAAACCTGTGGTTTTCTGGATTTTGCAACCCACCAGCTTTTTGAAGCTCCTCTCTGGTAATATGATTTTTATGACAACACCACAGAGCTTTTATAGACACTTGTGATAATTAGGACAGACCAGGAGTACTCCACACTTGCCCACAGTGCCAGGCTTCTTCACCTGACAAGGAAGGACATTGATCAGCACAAGTCTGTTTCAAAAGACAAGCCATCCTTGTGATGGCAGAAAAGTATGATAGTAAATGAAGGAGACCCCTTTGTTCTCCAAACAGATTGGGAAAACAGACTGGATTGGAGCCTGGACCGCAGCACTTGGGAGGGCTCTTTATGGAGAACCACAGCAGAAAGGAATTCTCTGCTGGAGAATTCTGGCCCTTTGCACTGTCATTCCTGCAGTGTTGCAGTTATTCTCTCCAACCAGCTAACCGCCAGCCCCCTGATCAGCAGCCCCACCCGCACCCCATCCTTCTTACTTTAAACATGTGTTACTGGAAACAGGGCAACACGAGGAACTTTGAGTTTGGGCCCTGGGGATCATATTGTCAGTCTATTCTGAACTTCCGTGCGATACCCAAGGACTTAACTGGGAGTGATTCTGACTTCACTGGGCCCCCAAACTTACTTTTGCATAAGAAAGACTAGGACCCTGGAAAATACATTTAAAACATGAGCCAAGAATCAAGTTCAGTGGGAGCTAGTTTAAGAGGGATAACCAACAGAAAAGCATGGATCCTTCAGGCACGTTCTGTCTGTGGCCTGCTGAATCACAAATGTGCTATTTGGGCCAGGTTTTTTGATCCGCTGAGTGTCCTGGTGGTACAGGGGCAAAACTGCTTCACTTCCTGAACTAGAATGCCTTATCTCCAGCGCTCTGCAGACTGATTCCCTTGCCCTTCCTTCCACCCCCAGCCCCTCCAACAGGAACAAAGTCCCCAGTCTCTGGAAAGTAATGCTGAAAAAACAAACAGTACAAAGGCTGGTAACAGGGGGATATCTCTCTCGAATGTTTTTTGTGACCATCTAGGTTCAAGGAGGAGGGGTCCCCCAGCTACGTGAGCCAGCAGGATCTCTTTGTAGTAGGCATCTGTATGTTTGGCCAGGTGTCCTCCCAGCAGAGGGCAGAGAGGGAAAGATAAAACAGAATTCTTATTAAAAATAAGTCTCTGGGGAGAGAAAAAACAAGACACAGAAAGTGTGTCAAGTGGAAAGGGAGGCCAGGCCGTGCCATCTGATATTGATTAAATGCTTGATTAGGCCAGCAGGGAGAAAGGCACATCACGAGGAAATGACCCTACTCTTCAGAATATGAACCAGTGACAGCGGTCTGGGAGCAGGTCTGCATGAATACCACATGCACAAGATGTCCGGTGGTAAACACAGTCCTAGCACACACGGCCAGAATGGGAGGGAAAGACCCTTTCCCTGAGAGTGAGGACGCGTGGCTCCTGATTTGCTTTACCTCGCTGGCCTCACTTTCCCCATCAATAACACAATGACACTTGACCAGATGACCCCTAAGCAACTTCCTCGCCCTAGATTCTGTTATCTATCCTAACCTCTCTGGTGACCAACTCTTCTGAGGCTCTGCTAATGGAATGCAAGAAATAGCCCTGGAGAGACATAAAGAGCTCACCCACCACAGTCCTAAAATCCAAAAGGAATGAACCCCCTCCCCCATCAGTCATAAAAATGTCATCCAGTCTTTCCAAGGGAGGTTGGTCCAGCATTGCTGT
This sequence comes from Panthera uncia, assembly GCF_023721935.1. Classification (NCBI taxonomy): domain Eukaryota; kingdom Metazoa; phylum Chordata; class Mammalia; order Carnivora; family Felidae; genus Panthera; species Panthera uncia. Next base: position 50,181,663 of record NW_026057586.1, on the reverse strand, counting down.
GTCTATCATCTTTCTGTGTTTACAGTTGCCACCAAAGCAAGTTTATGGTTTCTGAACATGAGATGTGGCATATTTGTGGGTCTATTTACACTTCCCCCCTCTCCCAATTCCAAAAATATTTTCATTCTGACTGATGTAAGGGCTCTTTGTTTTGTTTTAAGCTGCCAAATTGTAGAGAATCTAAGAGCTGATGGGTGTGTGTGTGTGTGTGTGTGTGTTCATCCTTTATTCAAGGATGAGCTAGTGAAGTGTTTTTGTTTTTTTCTCTTTGGCATTGTCATGAGGACAACAGCATCTGAGTACAGGGTGAGGCCGGATTCCAGTGGGAATGGAAGTAGAAGCTCCCACTGAGATGAAGGGCCAGTGAAATCGAGATGAAGGGATGACTAGAGAGAGTCACCATGGCAAAGTGAGATCATGGCATTTGAAGTTGGGCAGACCCAGGTTTGAATCCTGGTTGTGATGTCTATGGGATGTCATTTCAGCTCTCACTGCCATGCCTCCTTGAAGGGTGATTACACATAAAGGTGCTGTGTGGAAAGTACCTAGCTCAGAACCTGGTACAGTGTAGGCAGTAAATGAACAGCAAGAAACTATAGATGAGATAATAGTCATAAAAATATCCCCAGGGAGGATTCGCAGAGCCTGGCAACTGAGTGAATTAAAGAATAAGTACAAAAGAAGACTTGAGTGTGTCTTTGAGTGAGGGACTCAGATAGTGGTACTATTTAGGTTGGATGGAAGTACGGACATTGGTGGAAGTTAGAGATCTGGTTTGGTGAAGATCTGGTTTGGTGAAGATAGTTTTGGACAGGAGAGGTGGTGCGGAGACATACAGGTGGCAATTAAAGAAGGAGGATGAAAAGGAAACAGAGTGAAAGAAATAGGAAAACTGATAACAAAGAAGTTCATTTTCTCTAGGTCTGTTTGACCATTGAGTCTGACTTTACAGCTTCACCTTCAAGGGATTGGCTACCCAAAGGTTGATCCGGCATCATCATCTTCTCAGTAAACCTTAGCTCCTCATAATGTGTGTCTCCAACTAAGCATCTTCTAGACCTTGTTAGAAATGCAGAATCCTAGCTCCTACTTCAGACCTGCTAAATCAGAATCTGCATTTGACAGTGTGTTTTGTAAGCACTTTATAGTTTGAGAAGCACCGTTGTAAAGCAGGTGGCCAGACTAGCAGTGTCAGCATCCCCTGGGAACTTGTTAGAAATCCAAATTCTCAGGCACCTTCTCAGGCCTCCCGAATTAGAAAGGCTGTATTTTGATGACTCCGATGTACCCTAGAGCTTGAGAATCACCGCTCTAAGTCATGGAACAGATGGATTGAACCCCCTCCTCTTGGGTCTGTAGCACAGAACACCAGAGGGATTGGTTAAACCCTGAAAGTTAAAATGGAGTCATTGTTCTATGCTGTTTCTCTCATCATTTTGCATTAAACACAGCTGAAGAACTCTTTTCACTGAAGAAGGGCACTATGCGTAAAATTGCAAACCAGAAGGGGGGAGCTTTGGCTGCAGCTTAATCCTCACGACTTACCCATCAAAAGTTATTGAGCACAATTACAGGAGATCAGTACTTTATGTGCTGTTGCTCCTGTGGGACACTATTAGTAAGACACACATAGGAAAACAAGGAATCTCCCGATATTTCTTACAATGTGATTTTCACATTTAAATGTCCACCGTTTTTGTCTTCTGTGATTCTAATCAATTTAATGGAAAGTTCCCTTTTTATAGGTTAGTTTCTGGAGTCACTTGCAGAAGTGATGGTGGTTTACCACTGAGACTAGAATGCTGTTCAAAAAGTTGAACTGTAAGCAGTAAAAATTTACCTCCTTTCATCAAAAACGTCTGGTTTTTCTAGTTTTCTAGTCGTTATTCAAGTCACTGTGATAACGTAAATAAGGGTGTCTGTTTTCTGTATACATATAATGTACAACAATAGTTATATATTGAGCATTTTAATCATGAAGTTACCTATATTTTCTGCTGCAGGTTATAGTGCATTATAGCCAGTGGCATAGTAAACCAGTTCGGTGTCGGGAGGGTGGGGGGGATGAATGCGTGTCACAGTTTATGGTGGTTGCTAATTTCCATGGTGTAAACACTCCCTCCAGGGCCGACTTCAAGCTACCAACAGTTTAACAACCAGCTACCCAGATTCCCACACACTTAACAGCTGACTCTTGTAAAGCCAGTAGGAACTAGCTCGAGTATACCACTGAACAAACATTAAGGGACAGGCCACAGTTTTTTTGATTGGTGTGTTTGAATTGTGATAGGTCCAATAATAGCTGAAACAAGTAGATTTGGGTGTTTAAAATCTTCTGTCATGTAGAGATTTTTATTGAAATTATAATTATTTTTTGTCATGTAGAGATTTTTATTATAATTATGGAATTTGATCTGAAATTATTCTGAGACAAAGTTATATGCAAATGCCCAACCATCATTAAATACAACAACATTAAATTACAACATAATGGCATTATTCAAAATCTTTGTGTTGCTAAAGTGGTATGTTTAATTTTAAAATACCATTCATTCTGGGGTGCCTGGGTGGCTCAGTCAGTTAAGCATCCAACTCTTGGTTTCGGCTCAGGTCATGAACTTTTACGATCATGCGGGTTATGAGTTCGAGCCCCATGTTGGGCTCTGCACTGCCAGTGCAGAGTGTGCTTGGGATTCTCTCTCTCTGCCCCTCCCCTGCGTGCGCGCGTTCTCTCTGTCTCTCTCTCTCTCTCTCTCTCTGTCTCTCTCTCTCTCTCTCTGTCTCTCTCTCTCTCTCTCTCAAAATAAATAAACTTAAAAAAAATACCACTCATCCTATAGTAAGGCATGTGGAAAAATTACTTTTTTTTTTTAAAGTAGGCTCCATACCCAGCATGGAGCCCAACCCAGGGCTTGAACTCAACTCAAGATCCTGAGATCAAGACCTAAGCTGAGATCATGAGTTGGATGCTTAACCAACTGAGCCAGCCAGGCACCCTAGAAAAATTATTCCTGATCATAGTGTTTGAAGCAACATGCAGAAAGATAGTTTTCAAAATGAGATCTCTGGTTACTATTATTAAAATTTGACTTCTCTTACAGGTATCCAGGAAGGAACGCAGTGTACCAAATGTAAAAATAACTGGGCACTGAAGTTTTCTATCATATTATTATACATTTTGTGTGCCTTGCTAACAATCACAGTAGCCATTTTGGGATACAAAGGTAAGTACTCTTTCCTTTTTCCTTCCAAATGGCAGGTTTCTCTTTATGACTTTAAACATGAAAAAAAAAAAAGACACCCCTGTTTGCAAGTATGAAGTATTTCATTAATTCAGCTCAAACGCACAAGTAAGCAACATGATAAACTTTGTGTCTTGATCCTTTTGTAGCTGTGGGATCAGAGTCCTTTTGACTCATTTCAACAATAAGAAAGGTCCTCTATGACTTATAAAAATTTTTCTCACTGTTGCATTTTCCTACCTGTTTCTAGTTCCACCCTCTTTTTTCATCTTCTCTCTGAGAGGTGCTATGGAAACCCTGAATCAGCACACAGGAAAATTGTACTGACACAGGGTAAGCCAAACACAGTCTCCAGAGATACGACTTACTTTACTCAGGGACTGGGCAGCCAGTTCCCTTTTTTCCTCTTCAGCACATTTACTGTGACCACTGTTGTTTATATAGCTCCATAAAAATATTGCCCTGAAGAAGTTAAACACAGAGGGAGCATTGCCACCTCAACAATACTTTATAGGATGTTAAGTATTCTTTCGATGTGTCTGGTTTCAGGTCATTGGAGAATTATTGCCTCAGACTTGCAAACAAAGCGGTTTCACCACCATCACCACCACACCCATTCTAGATACTGCAGGTAAAAGGTGTCATGATTCAGAATCACAAGCTACATAAACCTTTTTACAGAAAACTGCCATAGAAGCCTTTCCATCAAAGATATGTGAGACAGGCATGTCATCTGGTTTTAGCAAGAGGCAGACGTGGGGTCTGCTAATCTTCAAAACCTTCACTCAGCAGTCATCTCGGCTGCCTTCCCTCAGAACTGACAGATTAACAGTGGAGAATTCCCACGGGTTCTTGGTTCATAGATTTACTCTCCTTGGGGAGAGAAAGATTCAAAGTGAATTCCCCCCAGGCTGTAACTTCTGTCTCCTCTCTCCCAGTGTCTAGAAGCTTCCTGAGGAAACCCAATGTGTTGAAATGAGAATGGGCTTTGGAGCCAGATGGTCAAGTTCATTCTTGATTCTGCTGTTTGTAATACAATTAATGTTTATTAAGTGCTTGTTGATATTCTAGGCATCATGCTAAGTCCTCTGCATGGTTGTGTAACCTGGGTATGAAGCATAACTTCTTTGAGTTTACTGTTTCTTAAAATGGCAATTAATAATGCCATTTTTCAAGGTGATTGAGATGAGCAAAGATGATGTCATTGAACCACCTGTCCATCTAGTCCTACTAGATAGTGGCCATATTTCTGTGTTTCCTCTTCATAACTGCATTTATACAGCTATAGCCATTAGAATGGCAAAATGTTAAAAATACTCAATATAGGTGAGGCTTGGAAGTCTCATCTCTGAGGTCACACGCGGAGAAAATGTGTGTCCTACAGTGTGTTGACTGATGAATTTGAGCAGTGGAAATTTGGAAAATTACCATGTAATTTTATCCATTTGTGATTAGTTAATCCAACTTAGTATTAACAAAGTAAGTGTTAAGAAAGGTTATTAAACTGTGGTAAGGCAGGACAAGGAGTAGGGAGGGATCCTAGTGAGGAAAAGGAGGGTATTTTATGTCCCAGGTAATTCAGACTGGCTCTCCTCCTTTACCAAGTTATTTAGGTCACTGCTCGCTTCTCCTTGACTGTTTCCAGCAAACTTGGATAAAGGAGAAACTTGGCAAATGGCCATTTAACAAGTACCTTTAGGGCTTAGTACTATGTGATATCATGAAAGCAAACATTTACTACTGAAAGAGAGATGACAAAGGTTTGAAGAGCATACCACCATATGGGATTTTGTAATTCTTACCACTGCAAAGAAGTAAGATCTGGATCTTGATGCCTTTACAATGATACAGAAAGATCCAAATTTAGAGGAGGGTTTTTTTTCTTTGTTTTTAAAGTATAGATGTTTCCTCCGTTTTTATGACCTTTGAAAGCCCTTCTCAGCTCTTGCATGTTTTGCGTGTGCTGGTCCATTTGCCTGGAACACCTTTTCTCTGCTCTCTACCTAAAATGACACCTTCTTTCCCTTCGTGTTTCACTCAGACATACATCCTGCAAGAACACCCTGAAGGCTGAGTTAGGTGCCCCCGTCACACTGTATCATTATGACAAATGGGCTTGTCTGTCTTACCACCCAAACTATAAGTTCCATGAAGACAAGAGACTCCTATCTTTAGTTTGTTATATCTCCCATCTAGCATCTAGCCTCACGGTACTTATTAGGCACCAAGTGAAGTTACTGAATAAATTAATGAGAGGATGGATGGATGGATGGATGGATGGATGGATGGATGGATTGTAGATCAGGGCTGACTTCTGTAAAGACAATCAGGTGGTGCCCAGGGACTCTAAAACCATTCTGCACTTAAGGCATTGCTACCACTCAGATCCCTACCTGTAAGCCTAAAATCCTGAAGATCAGCATGGCCTTCTCCGTGGGTGTCATCTGTCCAGGATGAAGTGGGGAGCGGTTGAGGGAACCAAGTACAAGTGGACACAAGATGATAGTCTTGCCCCTTTTTCCTCCTTCAGGGGCCCCCATCTCTCAGGCATCTACTTAGAAATATAAGATAATACAACATGCAGTTTTGGTTTCCAAACAGTCTTCATAAACTAAAGTGTGGATATTTTCCAGGTGTGTTTTCTCTTGTACAGTGATTCTTCTTTCTTGCTAATAAGATTCTAGTAACCGCACATTGTAAGAGGCAGAAAGATAAGACCTAGTTCTCCCCTCCCATGTCTCCCTTTGAAGTCTAGAGAAACTCTGTCCATTGCAAAAAAGAAAGGAAGAAAAAGAAATATTCAGACAAAGAAGATGTTTCTCTGAAGGAGAAGTTAGAAAGGAAAGAAAATAGAAACTGCTTTATGTATCAGAGTTAGCAAAGGCAACTCCATACTGTTTTTCTCAAAATTGTGTTTTTACTTCTCCTTTTATGTCACTCAGACAGCTACAAGTTGGGATATAACTTAGTTCCTTCTAGAGAATTTGCTGCACAAGTCAGGGAATTGCTGAGTCACCCACACAGGTCTGTACAGTGGCTGTGACCACGACACTCATGAGCTACTTTATAGAAAGCGTGTTCCTGGACAGTTTCAGCTTGGGTCATTCTCTGCTTGGGTTTTTTATCCTCAGTCATGGAGCTTCCGTGGCAGAAGCCATCTTTTAATTTCAATGAGTTGTGTTTCCTCCAGAACATTCCCTGAACGGGGAAATTGTACTCAGTTGTCCTTCCCAGCAGTCATCCATCTTAAGGTAATTAGGATAAAGAAGAAAGACAGAAATCTGAATATTTCTCAAGAAGAATCTCCTATAACTCAACATTCCTAGTCACAGAAGGTCTACCCTGCTGCTAAGCTCTCCTAACCTAGCAGTTATGTCCATCAAATCACACTGAGTTGGCTACGTTAGAAGCCAGGGTAACACCATACAACCATATCTCCTATGTGTTTGTAATGAAACCTGAAATAGTGTTCAAGGTAGAAATGTCTTTATTGCATTCCAGGGGAGTGCAGCTGGTATTCCCAGAAGTCCCAGGTACCAATGCAGGGGTATCTCCCCTCACCCAATCCCCCATTCAGCCTGGGACAGACACTCATGAGCACCAAGCAGGAGCTCTGTGCCTTGCTGCTGTTCCTTTCCTCAGGGACTGGACCATGAGCTATGCCTCTTGTGGGAGGAAACCATATTTAGGAAAAAGAAATAGTAAATAAGAAGCAGTGTGGAGTTATAGAGAAAGCATGAGGTTTGGAATTAGATCTCCTGGGCTGCCAGCCCCCTAGTCATTTACAAGCTGTGTAATTTTGGGCAAGCTACTGAACATCTCTGAGCCTCAATTTCTTCATCTGTAAAATAGCAGTTTTAAGGATTAACTGCAGTGATGGCACAGTGCACCTCTCAAAGAGTAGGCCCTCAATAAAGAGAGGCTGTTATTGGTGTTATCATTGGTGTGGTGTGGAATCCGATCATCTGGGAAGGCTGAGCATAGTTGGGGTGGTCATCTTGGAGTGGACCCTGAAGGATGGGTGGCATTAAGAGAGAAGGAGGTTGATCGTCCAGGCCAAGGGATGGTACCAAAATGCTTTTGTAGAAAAGGGATTATTGTCAGATTATCCAAGGGAATTAGGCTTTGGGTACTTGAAGAGGGCTGACCCTTTAGGTATAATATCTGAAGCAGCAATATTCTAAAGAAAAATTCTCTGTTAAACAGTTTCTGGTAAAGCAGAGCCCATGAAAAAAACAGACTGCTAGGAACTCTTCTGTTTCATGTTCATTTTCCTCACAGGAGAGGGATCTACAGACAGAGGTCTGCATCGATAGACTGAGTTTCTAGTCTAAGAGAGGATGGCTCTGCCACTGTTTTCCTGGTTAACAACTTGTGCTGATAAGAGTAAAACTTGACGAAAACGCTGTGTGCTATTACAGCAAGTGTTGGTTCTGGATGTCCATCAGCTGGGTATTTTTATGTAATACCAAGCTGCCAGCTTTGCAGCCCTGAAGTTTGCAGCTTTATACCCAGATCCTATTTTTAAACACAGACGCACACACCCCAGTGCATGTAAGCAGTTCATTAGCATTTGTGGCCGGGGCAAATAGCTTCCTTGCTGAGCGGAAGAGAAACCTAACAGGTTTGTTATTTGTTTGTAACAAACGTATTCATTCCCTTTGCCCAAACCTGAATTATCTGTCCATGAAAGTTCTGTGTTTTTTTAAACTAAAATGGAAGAAAAATTAGAGAGGGTAGAAAAATGACTGCCTGTCAGCATATTTAGAGGTTTTTTCGGCTTCCGGGGGAAAAAAGGGCAGGACTTAAAATCCTGTGTGTGGTTTGAGGACAGACTGAGGCATGTATTTTGATTTGAGGATCAAAACTGAATCTTAACTCATAAACCTTTTATACTTTATTTTTTAAAAGTTTAATTTTGCTTAAATGCAGATGAAACATTTTGTTCAGTTTCAGGGATTTATGAATGTGCATGCCTATCTAACAATCCTAAGGTACAGATTACTGTAACTGTACCTCTTGTCTATATAGTCACTTACCAAAGAAACAATCATCATTCACCTGGATGTTGTACTCCTTGCCAGTGTTGGGCTTCCCTGGGGCGTCTGGTTTGAATGTTTGTTTGCATGACCTCTATCTAGCTTAGCCAGTTTTTCACAGGCCTCAGTAGCCAGCAGGCAGACTCTCATTTATTTAAATAAATAGCATTATAAACAAATATGTGTTGAATGCCCACTAAGTGCCACACACTAAGAGGTACGGATAAAACTGCATACACATTTTCCTGCCTTAAAGGATCTAATAGTAAACAAGCCATGATAACACATTGAAGGAAGTCCTGCAGTAGGGAAAGGACTACTTGCCAAAAGAATTCTGCAAGATGCCCGGCAGCAAAGATTTCCCACAGGAAGTAATAAGCTGAGTCTTGAAGAGCAAGTAGGGCTTAGGGTGGTGAAGAGTCCAGGGAAGAACATTCTAGGTAGAAAGAACACATGGAAGGGCCTGGGTGAGAAAGTATTTGGTACAGTGACAGCATGGCAAGGTTCTCCAGGGAAGGTGCTAGGCACCACAGGGCTGGGTCAATTTAGGTCATACAGACACATGGGAGCATACTTCTGCTTCCTGATAGGAGCCAGGGGAATCTTCTCACACGGTCTTGCATGGGTGGGACACTTGATAAATAAAAACAAACTGGCTCCATTACCTCACAATTAACATACAAAACATATTCATGCTTAAAAAAAAAAAAAGTCCGTATTTTCAGAAAGCCGTTGATACCAAGAAAGACTGCATCTCAAGCTGCTGGAGGCTGGATCTCACAGGAGTCACTTCTGGAGAAATACACTCTTAATAGATATTTTAGAAAGAAACCATATTCACAACCATAGAGAATGACTGCCTTCTGAGAACAAAGAGAACAGAAGCTTTTACTTAACATTGTATCACTAACTCTTTCCCTATCGCGTACAATCAAGAAAATGCTAAGAAAAAAAAAAAAAAGGAAAAGTCTTCATAGATCATTGTTTGGAAACCTACTTAGGCATCTCCTTGGGAACTGATAAACTACAGATTCACTTGTCACTAAGGAGAACCAAATTTTTCAGGCCTCCTGAAAGAGAACGGCAGACACTTTCCCTTTCACGAAGACTGTTTATAGAATTAAGCTAGGTGTTCTTTGCTACCACCTTCCAGGAATAGTAGGGAGTCTGATGAATGATGAGATTTTGTACATGATCTACCGATGGAAGTTCCTGTAGAAAATAATACAGATCAAAAGCTTATATAATACATAAAAATTAAAAATTAGTTTCAAACAAGGTCTGGAACATCTGAGGCAATACAGAATCATAAGAACATACAGTTCTCAACCAAATAAAGTATTACTGGGTTTTGTGACAAGTTATTTTTCTATGAGAATGGCTTATTCCTCATATTTGATTTCATTTATACTCTTTTTGTGTCAATCTGTTTCCTGTATTCTGTAATGAAATGGTCTTTTGTTGAAACTGAAAAATAAATGATGAGCAGGTGTGTGTACTAATCTTTAGTTTCCAAATCTTAGTTGTAGAAAAAATGGACAATGTTACAGGTGGCATGGAGACATCTCGCCAAACCTATGATGACAAGCTCACAGCAGTGGAAAGCGACCTGAAAAAATTAGGTAATCTGCAACAAGAATGACCCATTAAACTAAATCCTCTAATTCTACATTAAAAGACCATAGCTCTTTAGAATGACATTGCTATAAACTCACATCCACCCAGAAGGACATTAATTTTTGTGTTGTGCGTTGAGTTTTTCCTCACAATTTAATTTAAAGGCGTCTACGTTTTAAAGTTAAAGAGCAATCTTAGAGTTGGATTCTCCCCACCCCCAAAAACTACTCCATATGCCAGTTAAAACCTGAAAGACCAGGCACGCCTGGGTGGCTCAGTCAGCTAAGCATCCAACATCAGCTCAGGTCATGATCTCATAGTTCATGAGTTCAGGGCCCACGTCAGGCTCTGTGCTGACAGCTAAGAGCCTGGAGTCTGCTTTGGATTTTGTTTCCCTCTCTCTCTGCTCCTCCCCTGCTTGTGCTCACTTGCGCACGCGCTCTCTCTCTCTCTCTCTCTCTCTCTCTCTCAAAAATAAATAAGCATTTGAAAATCTGAAGACTGGGGCGCCGGGGTGGCTCAGTCGGTTAAGTGTCCTACTTCAGCTCAGGTCATGACCTCACAGCTCGTGAGTTCAAGCCCCACATCAGGCTCTGTGCCGACAGCTTAGAGCCTGGAGCCTGCTTCGGATTCTGTGTCCCTCTCTCGCTCTGCCCCTCCCCTGCTCATTCTCTGTCTGTCTCTCCCTCTCTCTCAAAAATAAATAAACATTAAAAAAAAAATGCTTATAAAAATCTGAAGACCAATCCTGATCAAAAAGTACCACAAATACACTTTAATAAAAACTCTTTTATAAAATTTCCAGTCAATTCCTATTTGAAATATTCTAAACTGCATTGAAGAATTATGAAAATTAATTTTTTTTAAATGAAAGATTCCAGTTGTATCCTTGAATTTTTGTTTCCATTTTTTTGGAAGGAATTAATGGTAAATTTAATAAACAGTTTATTGCCTTCTTGACACCCTGCCCAGTGCTCTAGAATCTGGTAGAATTCCCCTCCTTCTTTGAGAAAAGCATTTAACAAAGTTAGTACCCTTTCTACTTTTCCAGGACCCAGTTTTAATAGACATGTGGGTTTTACTAACGTAGACCATTCTGCATATATCACAGATTTTGTATCTGAAATACGCAGTGCATACCAATTAAGTCTCTTTGGGATCTTTGACCTCATGTGAACATTTCTTCATATCACTAAGTAACAAAACATGTCTTATTCCAGGGGACCAAACTGGGAAGAAAGCTATAAGCACCAACTCAGAACTCTCTACCTTCAGATCAGACATATTGGATCTTCGTCAGCAGCTTCGTGAGATTACAGAGAAAACCAGCAAGAACAAAGACACGCTGGAGAAGTTACAGGCAAGTGGGGATGCGCTGGTGGACAGGCAGAGTCACCTGAAGGAAACTTTGGAGAATAACTCTTTCCTCATCACCACTGTAAACAAAACCCTCCAAGCGTATAATGGCTATGTCACCAATCTACAGCAAGACACCAGCGTGCTGCAGGGCAATCTGCAGAGCCAAATGTACTCTCATAACGTGGTTATTATGAACCTCAACAACCTGAACCTGACCCAGGTGCAGCAGAGGAACCTCATCACTAATCTGCAGCGGTCTGTGGATGACACGAGCCAGGCCATCCAGCGAATCAAGAATGACTTCCAAAATCTGCAGCAGGTTTTCCTTCAAGCCAAGAAGGACACTGATTGGCTGAAGGAGAAAGTGCAGAGTTTACAGACGCTGGCTGCCAATAACTCTGCCTTGGCCAAAGCTAACAACGACACCCTGGAGGATATGAACAGCCAGCTCAGTTCATTCACAGGTCAGATGGACAACATCACCACAGCCTCACAAGCCAATGAGCAGAACCTGAAAGACCTGCAGGATGTACACAAGGATGCGGAGAACAGAACAGCCATGAAGTTCAGCCAGTTGGAGGAACGCTTCCAGCTCTTTGAGACAGATATTGTGAACATCATTAGCAACATCAGTTACACTGCCCACTACCTGCGGACGCTGACCAGCAATCTGAATGAAGTCAGGACGACTTGCACAGATACGCTGACCAAACACACAGATGACCTGACCTCCTTGAATAACACACTGGCCAACATCCGTTTGGATTCTGTTTCTCTCAGGATGCAACAAGACATGATGAGGTCAAGGTTAGATACTGAAGTAGCCAACTTATCAGTAATTATGGAAGAAATGAAGCTGGTAGACTCCAAGCATGGTCAGCTCATCAAGAATTTTACAATACTACAAGGTAAGTGAAAATTCCGAATTTATTTGTGTTAGTTATTAATTGCTATATAACAAACGACCCTAAAAGCTGGCAACTTAAAACAATAAACACTTGCTATCTCACCATTTCTGTAGGTTAGGAATTCAGGAGTGGCTTAGCTGGGTGATTCTCACTCAGTATCTTTCATAAGGTTATGTCAAAATATTGGCAAGGGCTGCAGTCATCTCAAAACCTTAACTGGGGCTGAGAATCTGCTTTCAAGATGACTCACGTACATGGTTTTTGGCAGGAGGCCTCAGTTCCTCACAACGTGAAGTTGCTTGAGTGTTCTCACAATATGGCAGCTGGCTGCCTCCAGAGCAGGTGATCCAAGAGAAAGCACAAAGAGAAGTCACATGCCTTTTATGACCTAGCCTCAGAAGTCACATACCATCACTTCCACCATAATCTGATAAATCACTAAGTCCAACCTGGGGAGATTAAGCTCCACATCTTGAAAAGAGTTTTAACTATGAACTTGTGGTCAGTGGTCAAAGACAGTCCATTAAATATTTGTTGAATTTGGACTTTGTCAGTGCCTAGCTCTTTCAAGTCTTTATAAATTGGGCTCCTTTGAAAGCAAGATTAATTTTTTTAGGTCACAGAGATTCCTAATTTTTTAAAGTTTATTTATTTTGAGAGAGAGAGAGAGAGAGAGAGAGAGAGAGTGTGTGTGTGTGTGTGTGCGCGCGTGTGCGCACAAACATGACAGGGGAGGGGCAGAGAATCCCAAGCGGGCCCTGTGCTATCATTGCAGAGCTTGATGCGGGGCTGTATCTCATGAACTATGAGATCATGACCTGACCCAAAATCAAGAGTCAAATGCTTAAATAAATGAGCCACCCAGGCACCTCAGAGATTCCTAAGTGTCATGAGCAGATGGATGGATGGCCATCCCAGTAACCATAAGTCCACAGAGAAGAGAAAGAATGTGACTTGCATATACAATCTGAGTTTTACTTTCATCCAGGTCATCCATGTAAATTGAAAATATTTGGCTCAAATTAAGTCTCCTTCTGAGATTTGCAGCAACCATATAATAATAGTATTTTTTAGTCATAAACTATCTTCACAGGTTTTAAGTTGAAAGTACTATGTGAAAGATGCTGTGCTGAGCCCTCTGAGGTATGCAGAGAAGCCCAGGTGGTCTCTGCCCTCAGGTAGCTCAAATGAATAGAAGGTCAGGGGCGCCTGGGCGGCTGGTCGGTTAAGTGTCCAACTTTGGCTCAAGTCACAGTCTCACGGTTCGAGACTTCAAGCCCCGCATCAGGCTTTCTGCTGACAGTGTGGAGTCCATTTCTGATCCTCTGTCTCACTCTGTCTCTGCCCCTCCCTCACTCATGCTCGCTCTCTCAAAAATAAGTAAACCTTTAAAAAAAAAAAATCAAGAGATTTAGAGTATCAGGAGACTACCTGTTAAGCAAAATAATCCTGATTTTCAAAAAGAGGATATAGATGGATTCTACACACTGTGTAGAATGGGAATTTGTCTTCAAGCCTGAGAAGAGGATAATTTGTGAACCTTCAGGAAAGCAGCAGTCATCATAAGGAGTTCATTAAGAAAGCAGGTGATGGGGCGCCTGGGTGGCTCGGTCGGTTGAGCGTCCGACTTCGGCTCAGGTCATGATCTCACGGTCTGTGAGTTCAAGCCCCGCGTCGGGCTCTGTGCTGACAGCTCAGAGCCTGGAGCCTGTTTCAGATTCTGTGTCTCCCTCTGTCTCTGCCCCTCCCCTCTTCACGCTCTGTCTCTCTCTGTCTCAAAAATAAAAATAAATGTTAAAAAAAATTAAAAAAAAAAAAAAAAAGAAGAAAGCAGGTGAACCTAAACTTATTTCTGCATATTAACAGAGTTATTCGATTGTTTAAACTAGGAGAATGAAAAATAGCATATCTGGATTTTACCAAGGCATTTGTCACTAATGTTGTTAAGAACAAGATGGTAAAAATAGCTACTGGATTATAGCACAGTTATATGGGTTTATGGGTTACGTTGGTTTTCTGTGCTATGTAACAAATTACAAACTCAGCAGCTTAAGACAACACCTATTTCTTTCTTTTTTTTAGTTTATTTTTTATTTTGAGAGAGAGCAAGGAGGGCAGGGGCAGAGGGAGAGATAGAATCTGAAGCGGGCTCCATGCTGTCAAAGAACCTGACAAGGGTTTGAACTCAAAACTATGAGATCGTGAACTGAGCTGAAATCAAGAGTTGGATGCTTAACTGACTGAGCCACCCAGGTGACACCCATTTCTTATCTCACAATATCTGTGGGTTAGGAGTCTGGGCAAGGCTTGGGTCCTCTGCTTAGGGTCTCTCACCAGGGTGCAGTGTTACTGAGGGGCTGAGGTTTCATCAGAGGCTTGACTGGGGAAAGATCCATTTCCACGCTCCCTCAGGTGCTTGACAGAATTCATGTCCTTGCAAATGTGAGATTGAGGTTCCTGGGGGATTTCAGGGGAGTAAGGGGTACTGGCCTAGAGACCACCTACAGTTCCTTGCCATGTGACCATCTGACAACACTGCAGCTTCTTCAGAGCTGGCAAGGGAGTCTCTAGCTCCAGTCTGCTGAGACTGTGTTATGTAACGTCATCTCATCTAATGTAAGTCAAGGGGGTGACATGCCATCATCTTTGCCATGTTCTGTTGGTTAGAAGCAAGTCACAGGTTCTACACTCAAGGGGAAGGGATTACACGAGGGTATGAGTCATTGGAGATGACCCTAGGGTGTGTCTACCACAGAATGGGTCTAAAGAATGGTAGTTAATGAGCCCCTGTGAGGCTGGCAGCAAGTCTGGATGGCAGATGGCAGGGGCCCATTCAACAGCTTTGTCCGTGACTAGCATGAGGATATGGATGACCTGGTAATCCAATACTTGTATGACATGAAACTATATATACTAGCCCATGGATGACAGAATCATAATCCAAAATGACCTGGAGAGGCTAGAATAATAAAAAGATACCAACAAATGAAGGAGATAGGGAATACATGTAAAATCCTGCTCGGGGCGCCTGGGTGGCGCAGTCGGTTAAGCGTCCGACTTCAGCCAGGTCACGATCTCACGGTCCGTGAGTTCGAGCCCCGCGTCAGGCTCTGGGCTGATGGCTCAGAGCCTGGAGCCTGTTTCCGATTCTGTGTCTCCCTCTCTCTCTGTCCCTCCCCCGTTCATGCTGTGTCTCTCTCTGTCCCAAAAATCAATAAACGTTGAAAAAAAATTAAAAAAAAAAAATCCTGCTGGTAGGTGGAAAAAAACAAATAGAACAATGTTGATGGGAGAGCATGGCTTAAAGAAGTATGCATGAAAAGCATGGTGGTTTTAGTTGATTGTAAGCAAGTCACTGTGTCTGCCAGTGAATCTAATGTGATCTTTGACTATATCAATAGAAATATGTCCAAAATGAAGGAGGTGATATCTTACTCCATTCAGTGTGGCAAGACTATCCCTGGAGGATAGTGTGTACTTTGGAGGGGTCCCTTTCAAGAGGGGCATTCACAGAGCAGCATGTTCAGAAAAATTTGCCCAGGATTATGCAGTCTAGATGTGCTCAAGGAAAGATTGAAGGACCTGGAACTTTAACCTGTAGGAGAGACTGCTTAGTGGGAGACAAGGCTGCTATCTATAGCTATTTAAAGACTGTCACATGGAAGAGATTTTAAATGACATCTGAGGAAGGTGAAACAAAGACTAATGAGTATTCATTAATAGAAAACATTTTGGTTTTATATGATGTTGCTTATAAAAATTGGCATTGCCTGTAAATATAATGGCTTCCCTGAGAAATATGGATGTCCCAACTGGGGGATGGACAGTTGCAGGGACACTGTGGGTGTAAGTCATACTCTGAATAAGGGACAGGTTTTCAAATGATAGAAAAGGTATTAGGGGACTATTTTTTCCCTGTTTTTTCTCAAATTCAGAATGAGGGCATGTCTCAAAAGATAATGCAACCACATGAAATAAGAGCTTGCTAAATTTCTCTGGGCATTGTAAAACCTTAGAAAATCCTATTGTAGTTTTCTGGCCATTTTCCAGCTATAAGTTTTATGGTTTTATTATTCCATTAGTCCAATTGCTAGCTTGTCTTCTACAAGTAAACTTTTGACATATTTAGTGTGTATAGACAGTGTGACTTGTCAGCTAGGGAAGTGTGTGAAAAGCTTATAGTTGAACATTCAGACCCTGGCTTTAAATTAATGTTTCCATTATTGTGATTATTTTTATTGGCTAATGTTGAATGTGAGTATACTGAGTGCTTTGCACAAACTCTGTAGGATAGGAACTTATAAGATCATAACCAGTTTACAGATGAGGAAACTAAGGTTTAGAGAGGTGCTTAAGGAAACTGCTCAAATTTACAGATGGTAAATAGCTAAATAGTATCAAGTCCAGGCTTCCTGGTGCCAGAGCCCATGCTGCCAACCCCGTCAGTAATTGCTGAAAGTGAGTGACCCTCCTCTACAGTCCCCAGCTGCCCCTGAAGTAGTCTGTGAGGGCAGGGAGCTGGGATTTCGTTCTAAGTGCGACAGGGAGGTTTTAAGCAAGGTGGTGACATGGTCTGATTTATATTTTTAAAAGGTCATTCTGGGTGCAGGGTCAGGGGGTGAGGTGGGAGAATAGATTACAGGGGAGCAAGCAGGGTGATGGGGGTCCAGTGAGGAGCTATGGGCCAGATATGAGTGACGTGGATATAAGAGAAATGGGTCTCATCATTGAGGAGGAGTCTTGTAGGCAGACTCAAGGGCAGCCTTACCCTTCCGTGGTCAACAGGGCCCTGCTGTAGAAGCCCTGACTGGCTTCCTCTGGCTGTACTCTGCCGAGGGGGAGGAGTCTACAGGTTCAAGGGGCTGCGAGTATTCAGAGCTCACATCAACCTGTTCTTGACCCCATTTGATGCCCAAGACCCTAGAATTTCCTACGCAAAGTGTCCGAAGCCCAGAGGAGCAGCCGTGAGGCATGGTGTGTTGTAGGGGTGGTGGTGGAGGGGTGTGGACAGAAACTGAACACAGGGTCAGGGGCCAGTGTATGTGGCTAGATGAGGCTGATGGGTGGATTGGCTGTGAGGGTGAGGGAAAGAGAGGAGCAGGATGTCTCCTTAGTTTTTAGCTGAAGCAAGTAGGTAGATGGACAGACTGGGGAGGTTCAGGTTGAGAGGCCCGTTTAGACATATTAAGTGGAACATATCTGTTAGAATGAGGTTTCTGACTCCGTGCTTCTGAAACACCTGAGATCCTGGTTTCTAAATGATTTTTTCCTTTTCACATATGCCTTTCCTATATTACGTTTATCCTTGGTCTTTTTATTACCTGCACTTTCTGTGAGGTAAATGAAACTTCTCAGGCCAAACAAACTGCCCCCATTCTATTCCATCTGTTCAACTTCCTCCAGAACGGGAATGCTCATGAGGTGTTCCCACGGAAGAAGAGACTGGGGACAGAGCTCCATTTCCCCTTGCACTTCTCCAGTGCCTTTCCTCTGTCCCTCCCAGCAAATCTTGTTCCTGAGGATGAGGGAAAGATGAGATAAAGTAGGATGGAGCAGGATTGGATTAACTTTGGGTTATGTTGGGCTTGCCTCTGCAAGATTCAGAATACCCTGATGCTTCCTGGGAAATCCTTTGGACTCGCACTTAATGAGCCCTCACGCATATGGTGCATGCCGTTCAGTCACAGGAGACATTGGCCTCATTGTGAAGTAGAAGCTGAAGCTGCCTGCTTGCACTGAAGCTAGGTGATAACTGGAAATAGATTTTAAACCCCATGTTGAATCCCAGCAACAATGATCTCTTTATCCATAAACCAAAAATGCTTTATTAGAAAAGCCTTGTTTTTGTTACAAATAATGTAAATATCTTTATGCTCATTGTGTATGTGGAGGACTTCACTCGTCATAACGTCACAGTGCACTCTCGGGTAGGAAGCAAAGAATGCAAGGTGCACCTTCCTAGCACAATCAGAGTGCTCCCTTCCTTTGTTCTTGTGAGAGAGGCAACAGATTTAGTGGGTAAGAACAAGAGCTCTGGAAATAGACCTGAACACAAATACCAAGTTCCTCATCCTCTCCCTGCCTCAGTTTCCTATTCTGTATCTACCTTTAGAGTTATGAGAACTTCATGAGATAATGTCAGTAAAGCTCTTTGTACAGTGCCTAGCAGGCAGTTGGCTAATATTCATACTCAAATGTGAGTAAGTTCAGTGCCTACCCAGGATTTCTGCTGCAGCCCCAGCTGCTACGTCACAGTGCCAAACGACAGCTTTGTGTGCTCAAGGAATAAAATTGTACAGATGGGGTCAGTGTTGATTTGGTTCCAAAAGTACTTACTGCTGGCAGCCCAGTGCCTAGCCTTGGAGAGGACTCAGAGTCAGGTGCTGCTGACAGCTAGCTTTCACTCACTTTCCAGTCCATTGTCTGCAGTGTGCCAGTCATACTGTTAAGCACTTGGTTAATTTGTCTGTTTTCCTTGTTCCATCTCTTTAAGGTAGGAATTACCAGCATTCCGCATTTGCAGGGCTGGGAACCATGGCACAGAGCCTGAGTAACTTATCCAAGGTCAAGGAGCTAGTAATGTCAGAGAGTACTAACCCTGGATCTAATTCCCAAACTGATGCTTCCACATGAGCCCCTGCTGCTATGCAATGATGTAAGAGAAAAGATGGCATGTTTGGGAAGTTGAAATGTGGAAGTGTTTGTTTTCAGGAGAACAGTCGGTTGAGGTATAAGAGATTGACATTTGAGCTGGACCTTGACAGATACGTAGGAAGGCTGAATGGATCAGGCAGGAGGCCTCAATTTCTCTCATTGCCAACTGCCATTCTTGTCATGCTTCCTCAAAGAAGACTGCTTGTCTGAGGACCTTTGAGAGCAGGCATTTGAGGGCATAGAAACAGAACTGTGGCCAGTTGGTGAGAAATGGTGGTTTAAATATACCCTGTGGACAAGGGTATATTTGTGGAGAGGGAGCTTCCGTGGCTTTCCAGAAGCCTGTCTTAAACATGAGGTTAAGAATCAAATTATTTTTCAAAATTATTGCCAAATAATATCTTTTAAATTTCCTCAAACAAGTACTTTTAAAGCACGTCGGTGAGAACAAACTGAGGGTTGATGGGGGGTGGGGGAAACTGGGTGATGGGCATTGAGGAGGGCACCTATTGGGATGAGCACTGGGTGTTGTATGGAAACCAACTGGAAAATAAATTTCATATTTAAAAAAAATGAGAAGAAAAAATGTCTCAGATTATACGACTAGTTTTCTCTATCTTCTAACCTTACCACTAGAGGTTCTAAAATGAAGTCTCCAAAATCTTGCAGGGCAGTAAGAATTGAAGTGGTTTCTTTACTTTCTGCTTTATTGGAAAACAAATTGGAAACTTCTTTCAGGGGTAGGACACAGGGCTGGTCCTCCTCAGGGCCTGCAGTTTGGTTTCCAAACCAGAAACAGCAAAGTGATGTAAATTTACTCTGTCTTCTTTAAACTGTTTTGGGGCGCCTGGGTGGCTCAGTCGGTTGAGCGGCCGACTTCGGCTCAGGTCATGATCTCGCGGTCTGTGAGTTCGAGCCCCGCGTCGGGCTCTATGCTGACAGCTCAGAGCCTGGAACCTGTTTCAGAGTCTGTGTCTCCCTCTCTCTGACCCTCCCCCGTTCATGCTCTGTCTCTCTCTGTCTCAAAAATGAATAAACATTAAAAAAAAAAAAATTTAAACTGTTTAGAGGATTCAGGTGTTCAAGGCTCCCAATTCTGGAGGGTGGGGAACAGGGAGGATGTTTTGCTGGCAGTAAAACACAGGCTGCTCAAAGATCTGGTCTAGGTCATATTCAGGCATTTCTGGAGCTTGCAATGGCTTTACCAGCAACCTGGGTATTCTGGCATTTCAGAATCTTGAGCCAGGGAGCCACTCACTTGGTCTTGAAAGCAAATTTCAAATTTGCTTCTGAAGGGGGACATCACATCTGCCTCCACATGTAGCATTTACCACATTCTCGACTCTGAACACAAGTTGTTACTGCCCAAGCTCATAAATAATCCTGGGTCATTTATCTCACTGTTGCGGTTTTAAGGCACTAGGGGTGACTTGTCTTTTATTTCATCTTCTTTTCATTTCAGCAGCTGCCCAATTAAAGATTCAAGTAAGACCTAAAAGCTTGGGATCATCCAGATATTAATATTTGATGCTAGTATCCCAGGTCCTAGAAGAAGATATACCCCTGGAATTAATAATCTATTTTTTACGGGTAGCCAGTATGGCTATTTTACAGGTGGCCAGTGGTTTTAGCTTTTTTTCCTCAGTAATTTTTAAAAAGAAACAAGTTGTAAATTTCTAGTTCTTAGTGAGCAAAGTACGGTCTTACTGAATACTTAAGTATATGAATGAATCCTCTTACATATGGGACACATAGAGTACATTTTTACTTAGCTCAGCATTGGAAGGTAGAGTGCCAGCTTCCTGCTCTAATGTCATGATGGTTTTCTCCCAAGGCTGGGGCAGCCATGGATGAAGAAATCGATAACCCTGTGCTTGTCAGGAGTTTATCCACAGTCATTGATATTCAACCTTGTCTTATTAAGAGAGATGTAGCAATTCCTGTAAAAAATTCAGTTTTCATTCTAATCCAGCTGGGAAATGCATCACAAATAAGATTTTCAAGGTGCCTAGGTGGCTCAGTTAAGCATCCAACTCTTGATCTTGGCTCAGGTCATGTTCTCACGGTTTCATGAAGTCAAGCTCCACATCAGGCTCTGTGCTGACAGCATGGAGCCTGCTTGGGCCTCTCTCTCCCTCTCTCTCTGCCCCTCCCCCACTCTCTCTCTCAAATAAATTAAAAATAAAATTAAAAAATTTGGAGGTGCCTGGGTGCTTCAGGTGGTTGAGCATCCGACTTTAGCTCAGGTCATGATCTCAAGGTTCATGGGTTCAAGCCCCATGTCAGACTCTTTGCTGACAGCTCGGAGCCTGGAGCCTGTTTCGGATTCTGTGGCTTCCTCTCTCTCTCTGCCCCTCCCCCATTCATGCTCTGTCTCTCTCAAAAATAAATATTTTTAAAAAAGAGATTTTCGACCTTTATATCAGAGGCAAAACCTTGCATATTGACATCTTTTCCCTTCCTTCCCAAGATCTGGAAGTTAGCACCTGCTGATATTTTGCACTGACTATGGGATCCATGTTTGATGCCATTCTTAAAATAAGCCACAACTTTTGTGTGGAGTGAGTGGGGACATTTGAGAAGCACTTCAGTTCAGAGGGAAATAGCTAAACACCATAATAAACCCACCCAACCTCAGAGAGAAATAAGATTAATGAAAAGCTGTCATCCTACGTAAGGAAGGTCTCGGATTCATACCCGGAGAGAAGTAGAGAGTTGTGTGTCTTCGGAGTTCTGTTAGAAACAAGAGGAAGGTGTTCTGGAAGAAATATAACTCCCTGTCATGTCAGGAAGACAAGTCCCAGAACAGTCACTATTCCATGGGCATGGGTAAACCCATTTCCCATAACCTGCAAGTATAGTACCAAACCCAGTTGTGAGTGATTGAGAAACACTGATTGTTGGCAAAACCCATAAGGAGAATAAGGAATAAAGAACAAAGAGTCTAAAGCACTTGAATTCCCCCCCCCCCAAAAAAAACCTCTTCATTATTTGGATTTCTAAAGTCTAAACATAGACCATAAAAAGAAACAGGTGGGAAGAAAAGCTACTTTTATTTTTGCTATTATTCTAACTAAATTAGAATTTTGTTGTTGTTGTCTTGGCCTATTTGTCAGTATTGTTCCGCTAGAACCTTCCATAATACTACATCCATTATGGAGGAATGAATGCACACACCACCATCCCCACTATTAATCTCTAGGGCACTATTTCTCAACCACACAAAGGAACTAAGATACTTTTTTACAGAAGATCGATTTGACAATGAAAATCCACTTTCTCTATCTTTACTAATACATTCCAAGAGCCTCCTCAGCTTAAAAAGAAAAAAAAAAAACACCTCAGATTGCAGATGAAGAGACTACTGGATCAATTCTTAAATGTGTGTAGAGTCAAGAAAGATCTCCCCAGGACCATTCCGTAGCAGCAGCCAGGAGCATCCTGATACATAGACTGAGTGGAGCTTTACTTCTTAGAAAGGTAAGGGGCACCAAGCAAATCGCTGCTCCCCCCAAAATCTCTCCCTTCTGGTCTCTCCTGGGGCCCAAACTATTGGCATCAGCATGCTAGGCATTTAGATCTGTGATGCGCATTGGTTTGATAAACACTGTCTGAATAAGGACTATACACCAGACACTGCTAGCTGCTAGATGGAAAAGTGTTCTCAAAGAACAAACAAGTACTAAAAGATTAGAGAAAGAGGAAAAACTTCCACCTGGGAGGATTACGTGGTAGGTGGATGACAGTTCTCCAGATGGATATGAGCAGAGGCAATTTTAAGAGAAGAGATATGCAGAAGTGCAGAGGAGGATGGACTAAAGACATGTTAGACCAGGTCATGAAAACCCTGATTTAATACCACATGACCGGGTAGTGGGGACAAAATATTTTAGGGCAAGTGGAGATCAGAGCTGTGGGACAAATGTGGGCAAGATACAGAGTGGAATGAATGGAGAGGAATCAAAGGTAGGAAGAGCAGTTACTATAGAGGATACTATAAAAATCTGCCGAAAAGAGAACCCCCACACTGGGTCATGATGAAGGACAGAGGGAAGAGGTGGTTGTGATGATGTAGGATGAGGGATGATGGAAGAAGGGCATAAACAATAAAGAGGTGATAAGGTCAGTTTTAGATATGTCAGGTTGGAGGTGCTGGCAGGACATCCCAGAGATAATGGACAGTCCAACTATGAGATGGAAATAAGGGCCAGGAGAGCTAGTGATGGAGAGCAGCCAATAGGAGCTGGTGGGCAAAAGTCAGTGAGTTGGGTTCGGAGAGAAAATTCTTCATTACAAAGTCTTCTCAAGCAGATGAGAAAGACCCCTAGAAAGGGTTCTCAAAAAAAACACACTGAAGCTAGTCCTAACCATTAGCATGAACTCTCTTACAGCTTGGTAGTAGGTCTGCCAGTCAATCCAGGGCAACATCATGAGTACCTTAAATGAGGAAAGCTGAGTCCAGAGCCAAGGTTCTTGCTACGGGAGAACAGAGATGGGTGGGCTAGTTAGGGCCATGGATAATATGAGGGTACAGTGGACATCCATCAAGACCTAGAGAGGGGAGTGGGGCAGAGAGAAGCCCCCTCCCCATTGAGGCGGGAAGGCCTGCTTCAGTGTTCTGTCCTGATGAGCTGGTGGGGGAGGAGTGGGGTAAGGGGATCAAGAAAAACATAGGGTGGGAGGCCTATCTACTCTCCCTCTCCCCAGCACTTCTGCCCATCCAGCCTGAAAGGCTTTCCACTTCTATGGAAAGAGCGAGTGTGGATCTCCTTTACTTATTCACATAGAGAACAATGAGATCTCAGACACTCAAAAGTTCCGGGGAGTAGAATATTTGAGAATAGTGTCCTCCTAGATACAGTCATTGCAACGAGAAGACAGGAATTACCATTCCAGCTCCACCACTAGACTGTAACTGTTCATGTCTCATTCTCCTGGATAGATCTGTCTTAAGGAGCTAGCATGGAATAAGAGCTTGGTGTCTCTGGCCCTACACGTCCTCAAATGTACTCTGGGAATATAATCTCATAGATACAGTTCAGATAACATAATGTATGTGAAACTAGCTCAAAAACTGTCAAGTCACCATGTAAATCCTCGTTGTGGTATGTTTGTGTGCAGTTCCCCGTCACCTCTAAGAATTTACAGAAAACAAAACAATCCCAGGTTGTGTGAGCATCTCTAGGATGACAAGGGATGAGCAGGTATTTGCCTTCTTCCTTTGGGGGAAAAATGTTGTTTTTCCTCTCCCTTGCCCAATTAGATGGTCGCCTATTTTTTTCCGTAGCCCACAGCCCTATTTGCATTAGACTAACAAACTGGGGAAAATGACACTTAGCCCAGCTCGTAGAACACTTTCCCCCAGAGACCCTCTGAGCTGTTCCACAGGTGAGCAAGGCTCAGCCTCAAGGGCAGCAGCATCCCTGCAGCACTGGCAGAGGGGCCAGGAGGGCGGGAGTGAGGTGTCAGAGGAGAGGCTGCCACTTGGTGAGGATGAATTAGCAGAATGGTGCTTCTCAACATTGGATGGGATATTTCATTCACTCTATGAAAAGAAGAGGAAATAGTAGGAGAGAATCCCCATCCCAACTTGCACTGCTTTTCTCCTGGTGATGGAACAGTCCCAGACGATTAAGGGAGCCCAGGTGAATGGTGTGAGTCACTGCTGTGGTTGTTGGCGTGAAGCTGTCCCTCCCCCTAAAACATCAGTGGATACCGGAGGGTTGTGTGCCATTAAGATATATTCTAAATGCAGGGCGCTTGGGTGACTCAGTCGGTCGGGCATCCGACTTTAGCTCAGGTCATGATCTCATGGTTCATGGGTTTGAGCCCCGCGTCGGGCTCTGGGCTGACAGCATGGAGCTTGCTTGGGATTCTCTCTCTCCCTGTCTCTCTGCCCCTCCCCTGTGCGCTTGCTTGCTCTCTCTCAAAAACAGGGGAAAAAAAAAAAACATTAAAAAAAAAAATATTCTAAATGCTTGGAGCAGAAAGGGTGAGCTTAGTTAAGAAACCTTTTTGTTTGAAAAAAAATACCATCGACAACAGTATAGTGAAACAAGCAGTCCTTTAATGAATATATTTTATATGTCTAGATTTTTTTTAATTAGATATTTTATAAGATAAATTCTTCACTATCACTCACAATGGATTTTTGTTCATGCCATGTACATTTTTTTTATGTTTTAGGTCCTCCTGGCCCCAGGGGTCCAAAAGGCGACAGAGGACAGCAGGGACCCCCTGGTCCCACTGGCAACAAAGGACAAAAAGGAGAGAAGGGAGAGCCTGGTCCACCCGGCCCCGCTGGTGAGAGGGGCCCAATTGGGCCAGTTGGCCCCCCTGGAGAGCGTGGCGGCAAAGGCTCCAAAGGCTTGCAGGGCCCCAAAGGCTCCCGTGGATCCCCTGGGAAGCCTGGCCCTCAGGGCCCCAGTGGAGACCCAGGCCCCGCAGGCCCACCAGGCAAGGATGGACTTCCTGGCCCTCAGGGCCCTCCTGGCTTCCAGGGATTGCAGGGCACCGTGGGAGAGCCGGGGGTGCCTGGACCTCGGGGGCTGCCAGGCTTGCCTGGGGTGCCAGGCATGCCAGGCCCGAAGGGCCCCCCAGGCCCCCCAGGCCCATCAGGGGCAGCGATGCCCCTGGCCCTACAGAATGAGCCAACCTCTGCACCTGAGGCCAATGGTAAGTCTGAGCCCTCCCTCACAACCAGGGTCAAGGGCACTGTGTGGGGTTGTGCCCAGCCCCCAGCATGCAGCCCATATGCCACCCACACCCCACTTCTCTTGGCATTGAAGGCACCACGTGGGCAGGCATGGACCCCGTTGCTCTCACAGGCCTCTGCACCAGGCAGTGTCACTCAGGCACATGTGTTTCTCTCTAAACACTATCAGGTTCTCTAGCACTTGTTTGTGTAGCTAAGTCAAGCCCTCGGACAAATGCGTCCCCAGACATTTCCTTTGTGACAGTCTGAGGCTGGCTACCCCCCACCCATTTTGTTCTCATTTTATGCCCTTCAATCTGGGGGACAGACATCCCTCAGTAACTATGTAGATGGAATTTTGTTACTAAAGCCCAGATTTCATTGTTTCGAGAAGGTGTTATGGTGCTTCTAGTTTTTTATAATTCTTAAATTTGCTTACTAAATTTTGATAACTTGGCAAAACCCTCAGTGTTTGGTTATCAACCAAGCCTGTTTTTCTCTCCTTTGAATCACACCCAGTTCCACCTGATTTCCTTAAGCACGACTCTGGTCATCCTTGTAGCTCCACGAGCCCAGCTTTGGTTCTGGGTGCTCCCATCTAGTTACTGATTAGTTCCATGTGACTCCAGACTGATGTGGAACATCTGCATCTGCATTGCCTTTTGTTGTTGTTTCTGTCACTATAAATACTAATCCAGACACAGAGGAACTAAGACCCAGCAAAAATGATTTTCCAGGCTACGTAGTTTTGACTACTGTGTGCTCTGTGGCCTGCCCTCCTGGACCAGTCTTAGCTCCCAAGGTGTCTGTCAAGGGCAGTCACAGGCTTACACACAGACGCTGGAACTGCTCACTCCTAGCCTGTGAGGGAAGTGAGGCCAAAGCCATGGCCTCTGACATATAACTGAAGAAAGGCATAGCTCTTCGTGTGTGTGTTTGTGTTTTCATTAATATTTTTTAAATTTTTTTTTAATGTTCATTCATTTTTTGAGAGACAGAGACAGAGCATGAGCCAGGGAGGGGCAGAGGGGGAGGGAGACACAGAATCCAAAGCAGGCTCCAGGCTCTGAGCTGTCAGCACAGAGCCCAAAGCGGGGCTTGAACTCAGGACCTGCAAGGTCATGACCCAAGCTGAAGTTGGCCACTTAACTGACTGAGCCACCCAGGTGCCCCTAATTAATAATCTTAAACATTTGCATTCCTAGGCTGCCCACCTCACTGGAAGAACTTCACAGACAAATGCTACTATTTTTCGGTTGAGAAAGACATTTTCGAGGATGCAAAACTTTTCTGTGAAGACAAGTCTTCACATCTTGTTTTCATAAACACAAGAGAGGAACAGGTATGTTTGCAGCATACTTGGAGAAAACTATAATTTAAGGATAGTTTACATTTGGAAATTGCATGCTTACTGGGGATTCGAAGATATCAAGAATCTATAGTCACATAAACACAGAAGGCCGCATTCTGGAGATTTGGGCTTTATCCAGTGACAAGAAGCATTCATGGCACGGGAATTCTGTCCTCTTGCTTCTTACCTGGAAGATACTGCGTTATTAAGCCGGAGATCTGTGGCTCCCCCCAAACCCCGCCTCTGGTGGCTGTCAAAAGAGCCGTAATGTGGAAAAGAAGCCTGCAGGCTGGCATCAAACACCTGTGGAGAGAGAAACAAAGGGGCATGAACACTGTAGGGGTGGGTGCAAGGGACCAGATCTGTGGCTTCAGCAGGGTCAGGAAGAGCAGAGAAGACCACGGGGTAGAGCCCATACATAACGATGTTGACTACTCCCTAGGCCCCTACTGTGTGCCAGGCACGGTACAAGGCATTTCTCCTTTACACCTCACAACAACCTTAGAACCTAGGGGTATTATTATCCCCTTTTTACAGATAAGAAAACTGAGGTCCCACAAGGTTCAATGGCTTTATTTATGGGATTAAAAAGTAATGCAGAGCTGAGACTGAAACTGAGGTCCCTCTAGCAACCATGCCAATGGGCTTTGGTGCCACACTGTTCCAATGGCCTCCTTCCTTTTCCCTAAGTACCTCCAGCAGACACAACCCTGAAAACAGATGTTTCCTGCAATAACTGGCCAGGAATGAGCATCCAGTCAGGTGCCTGGGCTTTAGACTGTGTAGACTTGGGTGTAATCTCAGCCCAGCCACTTACTATCTTGGTTACATAGGTTGCTGTGAAGGCTTAAAGACATGTGGCATGTGACACACTGGACGTGGGACGTGGCCAAAGGAAGAGCTCAATAATGCCACGGTTGTTAGTAGTATTAGAACATGGGAGCGACGGCTGATGGAGAGGGATGGAGCCTGGTGGGATTCATTGAGTTGTCTGGGTGATTTACAAGAGGAAAAGCGTCCCATAAACGTTACTTACAAACTTATAAGAGGAGAAAGTGTCAAAGCCCCAAAACACTGCAAAACAAAACAGGTGCAGTAAAAAAGAGCAGAAGCATGTATGTGCTCTAACAAACATCCTCTTTTAAATGTCCTTTTTTCCCCCAAATGCTGCAGGGGACAGGGGAATTCCCCCAGGTATGTGTGACCCCAAAATAATAACACATTGTCACTGTTTTGTTTTTCAGCAATGGATAAAAAAGCAGATAGTAGGAAGAGACAGCCACTGGATCGGCCTCACAGATTCGGAGCACGAAAATGAATGGAAGTGGCTGGATGGGACGTCTCCAGAGTACAAGTGAGTGCTCAGAGGCCTTCCAGATCCCTGGGAAGACTTGGGCTGCTCTTGTTTTTCACCTTTTGCCTGACCCCCTGTAGTTTCTTCTTTAACCACCGATGCCCCAGATGCCCCTCACACTGAGGCTTCTGGTACAAGTGTTGTGTCTTTCCACGTGTGCTTGAGAATCACTGTGCTATAACATAAGGTTCCTTTTTCTTTTCATGGAGTGAATTTTTTTCATTTATATGGGGAAAAAAAAATCAGAGACTCATAAAAGCTCACAGTATGGTACTTGGACTGAGGTGTTCTCCTTAAATGGTGCTCTGAAGGATAAGGAAGCCCAGACTACTTCAGGCACGATCAGAACTTGCCCCAGCCCTGTTCCTGACAAGAGCTGGGAGTTCCCTTGAGGATAACACCATCACTGCCCCTGACCCCAGCGGGGCTTCTGGCCAGAGTATGATTATGAACTACAAGTTTATGACAGGTGCACCGTGAACAAAGGTGTGTGTTGTAAGTCCAGTGTGACCTGAGTTCTGTAAAGGCAACGACAAAGAATGGAAGCCCTTTATAAAACCTGCTCAGACTCCCAGGCTCATGGGGACTTCTGTGCCCCTAATTCAATCCCGGGCTGTAATGTCAGCTCCTTCCCTAATCCTGCCCAAGGGTCATATGGTGGCTGAATTGTACCAATCTGAATTTCACTTCTTCCAACTCCTGTCTTGCCTCTAATGGATGTGAAAATAGGCAACAAGCTGCACCACATGGAGCAGAATTTATGCAAACTCACTTCCGAATAACCAACCTTTCCTGTGCTGGAGAAGAGAAGGCAGACCTGCAGAGGCTCAAGCAGGCGTGGTTTGGAGACAGCAGTGACCATGGCACCCAGGAAGGAGACAGTGAGGTGTTTCAGGACTAAGATGGTGTCGGAGGTATTGAGGCCGAGCCTGTAGCTGTCAAGGAGGAGAAGCAGGGGCCAGAGGCGGTGGAGAAGCCAGTGAGAGTTTTTAAAATGTTTCTGTGTGCCTGTGCACAGGTAGACAGACAGGCAGCTTAGCTTTGTACTTTTAAATCTTCCACGGGACCAGGATTAGAGGATATAGGTAGAAACCTGAGTAAGGCCATTTCTTTACAAAACAGTGACCAAACATCAAGATGGAACATGAGAAGGTTTTAGGTCTGCTCCGAAGGCAAGCCTCACAGTGCCCACAGGGCAATTGGCTTTCTGCCTGCTGGCCTGACAGATATCCTGTCGGCTCCCTCTGCACCTGTCCTTGGGGGAGAGGAAGCTATGCCACACCCTGGCGCTCGGGGAATTGGCTGACAGCCCACCCTGAGCACCCAGCGTGGCAGAGATGTACTCAGGAGACGCGAAACGGTTGGGAGGGTTGGCGGTGGAGATGGAAGGCATCTCCCTTTAGAGGATAAAGCATAAATCTTGTCTTCAACAGACAGGAGTGCCAGGATCTTTTGTTTTTTTTTAAGGGTGGGCAAAGTTAGGGGCGCCTGGGTGGCTCAGTCAGTTAAGCATCTGACCTCAGCTCAGGTCATGATCTTGGGGTTCGTGAGTTTGAGCCCCACATTGAGCTCTGTGCTGACAGCTTGGAGCCTGGAGCCTGCTTCAGATTCTGTGTCTCCCTCTCTCTCTGTCCCTCCCCTGCTCACACTCTCTCTGTCTCAAAAATAAATAAACATTACAAAGGGTGGGGCAAGCTTTAAAAAAATCAGCCTTCTCCACTTTCCTCACAGCTATAAGTGCATAAAAGGTCTGGGTTAGA
Organism: Panthera uncia; assembly: GCF_023721935.1. Taxonomy (NCBI): domain Eukaryota; kingdom Metazoa; phylum Chordata; class Mammalia; order Carnivora; family Felidae; genus Panthera; species Panthera uncia. The sequence continues at coordinate 50,151,685 of NW_026057586.1, read as the reverse complement.
CTCACTGAGAAATTCAATCTTAAGCCTTCCTCCAAGAAAAAAACTAGATTGGCCCATATGGGATGGATTGAGCTGAAGCATTATTGTCTGCGCCAACTCTCCCAAAGGAGAACTTTTCTCCTCTTCCCTGGGCTCCAGCAGGAATTTGGTGACGGGGAGGAGAGCACCAGTGTCAGTACCTGGGACCTGAGAGGGATTAGATGATCAGACACCTTGCTGGGAACTCCTCCCCAGCCACAGCCACCCTGGAGCCTCCTGAGAGCCTTGGCTTCTGACCCTAACCACAGCACACACTGCACTTCTCGTTTTCCACCCAGAGGAACACATATGTAGTATGTGAAAAGTCCCCAGGATCAAGTTTTAAAAGCAAGAATAAATTAGGCAGACATATTATGAGGCCTCAATAATGGAAGGCTAATTTAATTTGACATAGAATAATAAACACTGCTCAAACTAGAAAAAGAGCCAATGCAGTGAGGTCTGGGTTCCAGGGTTTGACGTGGCATTCGTAGCTGCCAGTTACTCCACCATGTGAAATCTCATGTCTTCACCTGGCAGTGAGTATTACAGAAGGACCTATGTTGGCATTGTGAAAATTAAATGAGATTATGTATATAAAGCATTTAGTTCAGTACTTGGTTCATGGGAAGTGCTCAAGAAATGTCACCTACTAGTATCAGTATTATCACTATTATTGTCATAATTCCAACTATTTTCATACCAGTCAGTAATTGCAGAATAACACTACCTAGCATTTATGTATTTTACCGTATCCTTACTCAGATGCCACACATAGTTATCTCACTCAGATCCCACACCAAGATTGTGAAGGCACAACCTTGTGCCTTGCCCAGGCTGCAGAAGAATCGATCATGTCTCCTAGATGTCCTCTTACCATTTTCCTCCAACACACACAGCTTCACACCCACCCACACCCTCACTCTCACAGCCCTTTTGAAATTGTTTCAGGTGTTTGTGGTACTGTTGAAGTGGAAATAGACAAGAGATAAAAGGTTCTCCCTGCCTGTTGCCTACCCACCCCCCCCCACCTCCATTTTTATGCTGAGACCTAGTTGACAAAGACTGCTGGAAAAAAAAAACAGACAAAAAGCAAGGGTAATAACATGGAATGGATGCTAGATGCCAAAGGGTTGGGTCATACACACACCTGCATTAAGATTTATTTCTAATAAAAGATACGACCTGCCTCAATCTGTGGTGGCTCAGGATGCTGCCCAGGACAGTTTCCCAGATGCTTTGGGTCCACACTCATATATAATTCCAAGGGAAAGAATGGAGGGCTGAAATACGTTGCCAACATTTTATTTGCCACTTAAGGACATGTTTTTTAAAAATTGCATATCAACAAATCTTGGTATTAAAAAACCAAGTCTATAGTCCTTTCCAAGAAGACACTTGGCCATGTCTCTCTCTCTCTCTCTCTCTCTCTCTCTCTCTCTCTCTC